>NC_056744.1:1279596597-1279749044 GCF_019279795.1 Protopterus annectens
CCTTCATTGTAGAGCAACCAAGTGCTATTCTGTGAAGTATTTCTTCCCTGCTTCCATGTTTACAATAGAGCCCAGATGATTAAAATTCTTTACAACTTCTATTCTATCATCTTCAAGCTCAAAATCTTCATAATTTTCTGTGTTCATAATCTTTGTCTTGTTTATGTTCAGTTCTAATCCCGTGTTATGACATTCAGCCTTAACTTTTCTCAGTAGATACAGCATGGTGCTGATGATGATAGTTGTGTCATCTGCATAGCACAGGTTGTTTATATTTCAGCCACCAACTTTAAAACTGACACTCTCTTCTTCTAAATTTGCTTTTCTGAAGATGGCTTCACCATAAAGGTTGAACAGGTAAGGTGATAAAATGCATCATTGCCTGACATCAAATTTTATTGGAAACAAAACAGTGTTACCATATTATGTTTTCACTTTAGCTTCTTGATTTTCATAAAGGCTCTTTATCAGCAGAGTTATGTGTTAGGTATTCCCATTTGTGCTAGAGGTCTCCATAGTTTATCATGATCCACACAGTCAAAAGCTTTGCTGTAGTCAATGAAGCAAAAGTGTATGGGCTTTAGGTATTTTTTGCTATTTTCCAATATCCATCTAACATTGGCAATAATGTTGCTTGTTCCTCGATCTTTTCTGAAACCAGCCTGAACTTTGTGTAGTTGTTGCTCAATGTATAATTGTAGTCTTCATTGTACTACTTTCAGCAGTATTTTGCTAGTGTGTAGAATTAATGCAATCATTCTGTAGTTGCTACAATCCTTACTGTAGCTTTTCTTCAGTATAGGTATAAACAACAGATTTTCTGTAGTAGGTTGGCCATGTTTTTTTCCTTCCAAATTTGTTGACACAGTAGAGTGAGGGCCATGATAGCACCTTCTGAGCCTTTGATTAATTCAACAGGGATACCATTGATACCAGGTGACTTGTTCGATAAAGCTTTAATTGCTGCTATGACTTCTTCTTCTTTTAAAATATCTGGTTCTTCCTCAACATAATTTTCCAGTTCAATGTCTCCAGTGTTATCCACATTGTCTTTTTTGTATAAATATTATGTATATTCTTTCCATCTTTTTTTAAGGCTTTCTGAGTCATTCAGTGTTATTCCTTTGGCATCTTTAAGCATCCCCAGTTGAGGTTGGAATTTCTGCCTCAATCTCTTAATACCCTGATAAGCTAGTGTAGTTTTGATGTTTACATGCTCCGATTCAATTTTCTGACAAATATCCATGAAATATCATTCCTTGTCTTTCTGAATTTGATGTTGAAACTCTCAGTTCATTTGTGATACTTTTTCTCTATCACTGGAAAATTTTGCTTGCCTTCTTTATTCTGCTACTTTTCTAGTGTCTTCCAATATCCGAGGTGATTTTTCGGCTCTCTTTCTCTTCTGGAGTGTTTTTTCAGCTTTGTCACTAATTATGATTTTAATGTCATTCGATAACTCTTCAGGCTCTCTATCTCCTGTTTCAAAAATGTCACATCTAGTATTTAATTTTATCCAAAAGTCTTGTGGAATGTTTTCAATGTCATATTTTGGAAGGTCTCTAATGATCTTGCCAAGCTTTATCTTGATCTTGCATGTCAAAAGCTTGTGGTTACTTCCACAATCAACTTCTGGTTTAGTCCTTGCCATCAACACTGTAGATTTCCATCTCTGTCATCTGCAGATGTAATCAATTTGATTTTGATACATGCCACTTGGAGAAATCCATGTGTACTGGCGACATTTGTGGTGTTGAAAATGCATATTCATGATTGTTGATTTGTTTTACAAAACTGTTCTAAGTTATCAGAGGCTTCATTTCTTTCTCCCACGCTGTGTTTTCCAACACTGCATTTTCAGGTGTACTTCCTACTTTTGCATTGAAGTTCCCCATAATGATCAGTAGATCTTGTTTCAGTGTTTGATCTATTTTATTCTGAAGTTGGTCGTTGAACAATTCTACATCCTCATCTTCTGCGTCTGTCATTATAGCATATACTTGGATCAAGGTGACATTGACTGGCTTTCCCTGTAGACGGATTGACATGACTCTGTTAGTGATAACATTATACTTTAGTACCGTCTTTGAAAGCTTATTGTTGAGGATGAATGCCATGTTTTTTTCCTGTATGTTTTGTGACCAGAGTAGCAGATCCAATGCTCATTTGATTGAAAGTGGCTCTCTCCTGTCCATTTGAGTTTACTAATCCATAGCAAATTAACTTTGGCTTTTTCTATCTGATCTTTAACAATTTTCAAGTTTTCTTTGGTTCATGCTTTGTACACTCCATGTTCCTATGTTAAGAATATCTTTCCAACTTCTGATCTCCCTTTTCTGTCCAACAACATCAGCATCAGGATGACCTGCTGGCTTTGGTCCATCAGCTTCACAAAAACTGGGCATACTCTGAGTGACCATCAGCTCTTCTGTAGTAGCATGCTGAGTGCTTTCCAACCTAGAGGATCATCTTCTAGCACTATATGTGACTTCTTTTTGTTGTCCCATCATCATCAAGTTTTCTTGGCAGAATACAGAAGTAGACTGCCAGGCCTTTCTTTTGCACAGTAGAAATTCAGTGTTGTCACCATTGTCAAATTAAATGTGATCTTCTGCCTCCAACACTGCCTGTCTGCTGCTGCCCAGATGGGTGGTACATCATTAGTTTGGCATCTCGATTGAAACCTGTCCGCCTTGGGAGACCCTGCTGGTAGTAAAACTATTCCCATGACTACATATGGTGCACATATATATTTCTAATTGCATATTTTCTGCTTAACTGTACTAAAGCCTCTGAACTATTGAAGCACATTATTATACAGGCAGAATTGTGCTTATCCCTAGCCCTTAGTATGCACTCCCTCTAAAAGTTATACTTTCCACAAGATATCGCTATATGCAAACAGCAGAAAAAGATGTTGAGATTCCTTCACTATTCATACAGAAGAGAGTATCACCATGAAACAATTCTAAGATCTAAACAGCTTCCTGTGGAAACTATGGCTCATTTTCTGTTAAATGTACTGACTTACAAACTATTGCCTGAGCATGTATTTGTCCGGAAAAGAATACGTAACTTGTCAGATTTACTATATATGGACAAAGAAACCAGAATGGATTACACTTACAGAGAACCTCTTAAATTCTTGTTATGACAGAAAAAAACCTTTATAAAATAAGTCTAGCTTTGTAGGATTTACTCCCTGACCAAGATACACTCTTCTGCTCTCTGTTAAAAACATTCTTTCCAAAGGACTATAAGTGTAGATCTTTTGAATCTAGAGTCATCCCCCCACCCTTCTTCCTTCATTCTTCTGTTTATATATACTCCAATAGATATAAAACAATACTCAACACAATGAGTTTTTTCATGCCTTTAAATGCTGTGCATAAAATATCCTATGGTTGTGTGTATTCACACTTCGTATCATATATGTACATATATGTTTATCTCATTAAATTAAATGTTGGTATATGATATTTCTGCACTAATTTGTTCACTACAGTGTATTTATGTTATTACTGTCTTACTGGCTCAGGCATGTCAGAAAATTGGTCAAATGACTACTCCGCCTAACCAGTTAACAAAATAAATCCATATATAAACAAATACATCTTCAGTCTTTTGGGTTTTCCCCATTAGGGATCGCCACAGCGGAACTCCAGTCCGCTAACAATTGGCAGTGGATTTTTGCGGTGACAAGTTGGCAGCCCGACGCCCAACCTTCAAAGAAGGCACACCCATTCACACACGCACCTACCTGCATGTCTTTAAACATCACTTGATCGTGGAGAGAACATGCAGACTCCACACAGAAGGCGCTCCAGCCGAGAATCGAACGGGAGAACCTTTGCTGTTAGGCGACAATGCTAACCACTGCACCACTGTGGCCTATAGATAAACAAATACATAAATACATAAAATAAGTATTCACATATGTTGTTTCTGCTATTATTCATCTTGCAGTTTCATTCAACCTTTTCTGTATTTCCAACACTTGAGTTAAATTATGGCTATCTCTTATCTCAACAAGAAAATTACTGCACAGACTGGGGAAGTGTTCATTGACAGTTATGGCCCCTATGTGTCTAGTGTTAATAGTTATTTTAACTAACATTTTAAATCCAGCCCCTGTGTGTCTACTGTTAATAGTTATTTTAAATAACATTTTAAATCTGGCCCCTGCGTATCTACTGTTAATAGTAAGTTTAACTAACATTTTAAATCCGGCCCCTGTGTGTCTACTGTTAATAGTTATTTTAACTAACATTTTGCAGATGTTGTACTGACATGAGAAGAGGAGGAGATGAAGTGGAGTTCAGGTAAGAGCAGAAGAGAGGAAGGGATTAAGGCATTGGCATGGGGTGGTGGCATGTTTGAAACAGCAAACAGATAACTGGTGGTGAAAGAGTTACTTATATAGTGGTATTACAGAAGAGATTTGTGGGGAGTGTAGGGGGAAGTAGGAGCTAAACGTTTAGCATAAACATTCTTGGACTACCGCTGTGAAATGCTGCTAGAGGTGGTGAGGGATGTAGCAGAAGTATTTGAAGATGTTTAGGAAGATTTCTGCTGGTTAGTGATGAGTTTGTATGGATATGGAGAGGGTGCAGAAAAAGAATGATGTTAGGAGAGCTGAGATTTCAGAATAGCCACTAAGCTGTTAAAAGCACCTACCTGTATAGAATACCGCACTGCTGTTTTTTTTTATGTAGAATAACATTAACTTCTTACAAGATTTTCAATCATAAAAGGCTTTAATAAGCTAGAAAAACTGTCCACATCAAGAAATACTGGATCTTCAACTAAATGGTTAAATAAAATTCTAATGAAAATGAATTTAAGCAAATAAAGGAATTCCAGGACTGAGCATAGGAAACATGTCCATGGATTAGTACAACCAGGGTTCAGAAAAATGTTCTGGTTGTTTAAAACATTTGTTGAAAAGATTTTCAACTAACAGCATTACCAATTGTAGACATTTCAAATCAAATTAAATACAAAATTTGAAGCAAATTAAAGGCATTAAGGATAGTAATTTTCCATAAAACATAACAAACATTTGTAAGACAAAACTAATGAACTAAAAAACAGTTAAGCAAGAGGTTTTATAAGGATTCAGTAGAGTTTCTAGACGAAAAGTGGGAAACATATGGTGCATATTATTTATAGATTGATTCCTATATTTTTGACTCTCCCATAAGCAAAATCCTTAACATTGGATGAACACACAGCCCTTCAGATCCATATCCCAGTTTCATCTTAGAAGACAGTCAATAATTAAGTACCATAAAACATCTAATTTTGACAGCATCTTGGGACTGTTAACATATGTTATTGTACGGTAAGATTATAAGGTATAGGGATATTGTTTTCTATAAAAGGAATATCTAGTGTAGAAAAAAAACAACAAATGTTCCCATAATCCTTCAGCATTGAATAGTAAGCATGAAATAAAAGATATACAATGCTGCAGTGTTTAATTTTTGTTTTAAATCCCAAATCTATCAAAATTCGGATACTGTATCCAACTAAACTCAAGCTGTCCTAAATATAGAAATGTTAATCAGTGTCAATACTCAATACCAACAAAACAAAACTCATCCTGTTTCACCATACAAGATCCCCAGACCCCTCTTTGGTATTCAAAATCATCTCAGCAAACAATACCACCATTACCCCAGTCTCCCACACCAAACTTCTGGGACTAATAATAGACCAAAACATGAACTTTGATCTCCACATAAATCAAACAATGAAAAAAGTCTGCAAAAAATGAGTAGCCTGTAAAGGAATAAACTTTTCCTCACAGACAAACCTAAAATCTCCATTGCCAGAACCCACCTTCTCTCCACACTCCTATACGTGTCTCCCATCCTTACTAACCTCAAGAAAACTTACATAAACAAACTAGATAGTTTCTATAATAAAATAGCAAAATTTGCTACAGATGCCAACAACAGATCCCATCAATGTCACACTCTCAAAGAACTCTCATGCTTAGAATTCTGCAACCTACTCAATTTTACCCAGCTCTCCATGGCCCACCAAATACTCAACCAACCTGAAAAAACACCTACTCTCAAAGGCCTACTTACTTACTATTCCAATAACCAGACCCTGCACTCCAGTAACAAAAACCTAGTAAACATCACTAAAAGTAGAAATAATGCTGATGACTCACTGTACTCAAACAGTATTGCCAAAATCTGGAACTCCCTACCCATCGATACTAGATCCACCTCCAGCACCACCAAGTTTAAGAAACTACTAAACGATCACCTAACATTTACCTGGCTCTGCTCATGTACTAACCCTGGATAACTTTCCCCTCACTCAGATATAACCTCTAACTACACTTCTATCCACTCTATAACTCCTGTAACCTCCTTTTCCCTTACCTATATCCCCTTGTCTTCCTCACTCAGATATAACCTCTAACTACACTTCTATCCACCCTATAACTCCTGTAACCTCCTTTTCCCTTACCTATATCCCCTTGTCTTCCTCGCAGTTGTAAACTGTATTCTGTCAGATGACACACTAAATGTACTGTAGGGGTTTAAGAAAATCTAAGACATGCTGTACTGTATTTGCACTTTATTTATGTGTTAATCTCATCTCTCATGTATGTATTTGTGTTGATTAATCTCCTATGTATATGAATTGCTTTACTGATCTCTGTTTGACTGTAAGAAGATACATACAAGCTGTATAGTAAACTTTTTCTTTGTTGTAGTAGACATGTATTAGTAAAAATGTGCTTTGCTGGATTTTTTCTCCTTGGGCCTCCACTGAAAATGGACACTGTTGTTCAGATGAACTATCCTGATAAACAAATGTTAAATAAATAGATAAATAAATAAATACATACATACATACATAAATAAATAAAAAATGCTTTCCAAAACATTTTATTTTTATTTATTTTTTATTTTACATTAGTTTACCAGGAAGTGTCCGACTGGCCATGGGCCCGTTTTCAGCAGAAACCCGGGGAGAAAAGCTCCAAGACAAGTAGTTAACAAAAATGCAGCAAAGTAAAAGATAAACAAGTTTCATACACGATAAAGGTAATTACAAATACTAAATGCATCGATAACAGATAGGTGATTTATAATATACAGGATAGTAGCATGACAACAAGATTAGAAGCACTGTTTACTCGACGTCTTTTTTTTTTTTTAAATGGGTAAGAGGAAAGGAACAACAGACAGAAGTATAATAATGTCACATGAAAGATATCCCTGTAGAGGGGAAGCATAAGTTGGAAATACGTACAATGTTAGAGTATATGTCAGTCATATTAGAGGAGTAAGCCTGGGTTGGTGCAGGAGCATAGGCAGTACTTAGTGAGATGTTCTGTTAGGAGTAATGTAAATTTGTGACTATCAGGATTATTAAGTATTTCCTGGGGCAATAGTTTCCAGGATTTGGATATTTTATTAGAATAAAGAGAGTCTCAATAATAGTTTTGTCATTTTTTTTTACCTTGATTAGTTTGTCAGATGATCTCAGGGACCTGGGATTTGTGCTTGGCTCAACAAGGTTGAAGAGAACAGGGCAGTGATTTGGCTTGTGGATAATACTGTGTGCAATGGAGAGTTGGTTAAGCGATAGTAGGTTGGGTAGAAGTTTGTAAAAGTCTGGTCACTAATCCAACTAAACTGGTCACTAATCCAACAGGATTGGAGTATTTCTAACAAATTATTTAACTACCCCAGAGTCGTTTACAGAAGGGGTTACAACTTGAAAAGCATTTTGGAAAGTAATCCTAGTAAGAATTTTAGCAGAAAGAAGGGAATGAAAATATGTGAGAACTGTAGTATGTGTAAACATATGTATAGTGGAGAGTGGGTAACTATTAACAACAAGAAGTATGAAATTAGATACAAATTAAACTGTTGTTCTAAACTAATAGTATATGTGGCTTCATGCACACTTTGTTCAGCTTTCTACATAGGGAAGACTGAAAGACAGTTTAAAGAAAGAGTTTATGAGCATACATATGCCATACAGAACAACAAAATAGAAAATGCCCTAGTTAAACACATATCCACTAATCCAGGGCACAGTTTTAAATTTACAGCACTGGATCAGATCCAGACTAATATTAGAGGCGGACCATACAACTTATTGTTAGAAGAGCGAGAACTTACTTGGCAATGGCGTACCAATGCCTTTTGTTACCCAGGTTTAAACGACCATTGCAACATAGGCTGCTTACTTAAACTTAGAAGTCTGAATCGTAGCTAAGCGATCCAAGTATCTATATTATCTGGAGCCCTGTACATAATTTACTCCATCTTTTTTTGACCTAGTTTTCAGTTGTTTAACATATCCTACATATTGTTTATATTCTTATATACCTACTTAGACTTTTACAAACTTCTTTATATTTAGGTATTTATAGTTATTTGCACTTAAGGACTCTTTTTTAATTGTTTGTTCTGAGTGTTCTGAATGGTTATTTATGTTCTTGTTTATGTATTTAACTAGTTTTTAATTATGTCACTAGTATAAGTAAGTAATTTACTTTAGTGTTGGATTAATCTGACCTTAGATCAATATTTTGACCTTTTTTAACTGTATTTACACTATGATACTAGTGGTACTCATATTTATATTACATTTTACTCTTATTTCTAGTTTATTTTTAATCTTAACTTACTTCACAGGATGTTGCAAGTACTGGTAAACCACCACATCACTTTATTAGCAAACTTGAGTTTCGACTTGGTTTTAAGAAAATGTGGATGTGTTTTACAAAATATTATATACTTGTTGCTTATTAATCTACTTTGAGGGACACAAGTATACAATATGTTAACTTAGTGTACTAAATATATGTGTATGGACTTTGCTTGCTGCTACTAGTTGGGGAAGTACTGGTATGATTAGTTTTTTAAATATGATGGGCTCTTTAATTTGATGATTTTTGTTAATTGATACTCTCAATTAAGATGTTAGTGACGTGAGAGTATAAATATGTTAATGAAACTTGTTTTGTTAGTCTGAGGAAGTTGCTCAAAATTTGAGCGACGAAAAGCGCTTCACGTGTACTTTTATTAAACCTGTGGTTTGTCTTCAGTGGCGTGTTGGATCCATTTTTTGGTTTATTCAGTTTGTTTCTATTACCGAGTTTGTCTTCCGTGTTCTTATGGCATCCAACGGCCTAAGTGAAGACGAGGAAGTAATTCCTCCTTCTCAGAATATTTCGAGAAAAAAACCTTCCTGTGATGATGATATGAATCTAACAGCTCTGATTCTGGCTCTTACGGAAAGGGTCGACAAGCTTTCATCCCGTCTTGATTCTCAACTTGGTGCAGCTGACCTTATTAGTTCGCAAGTACTGGAAACCTGCAACTTGTCGGATTCCATTCCTTTAGGACAACGTACACCAGCTACACTTACTGGCTTGAATATTTCCAGCACATTGAATCCTTTGCAAGTTAACAACGAAACGCAACCTTCACTTGCTAATACAAGCAGTGCTGCTTTGGGCGAACAGAACAACCAGCTTCATGTCGCTAACAACAATACTCTTGAACTCACCGTTGAACCTGTTTCACATGGACATCCTAGTTCTAACGGCGTTGGGGGGCTTATTGGAGCTCCCGTTTTCAAGGACTGGATTCAGAACACTTACAACCTTAATTTTAACAATCAAAACAATACGGAGCAACCGGCTCCCAACACGGACATACAGGAGGTGAGTGAGAAAGAATTTACAAATAACCTGAAACTCCTAGACATTAAACTGTTGAAAATTAAAAAACTTCAGCTGGAAGTTAATTACTTCCAAGAGTGTTGTAGACTGCGCATTGTGCCTAAAGGTTTAAGGCACCATGTCTACCCAACTGGACTGCTGTTTAACTCTTTATTTCATACTGAGTTAATGAATTTATTCAACGAACAGGGTCTCGCACTTATGGAATGTATGATAAAACACTACAGACTCCAAATAATAGAACTTAGTAAAGAAGTTGAGACGCTGAATAGCTTCATTACGAACCATTTAGAGTTCAACAGATACAAATTTGACTATGACAGAATTTTTTCATCTATTGATCAACTGCTTAACAAATTACAATTTACCAAAAATAAAAAGCTTACTAGAGACAGACTTGCGTACGACCAAGGTAAAGCATACCCTAAACCACCAGGGTGTCTTTATGCTCCCATTGACATTACAGTTAATGATTCTAGTACTTTAGAGACTTTCATTGATGAACAAGACACTAGTCTTGAACCTGATCCAAGGACTTTGATGGACAGATCGAATAACAGAAACAACAACACCTGGGCTGGCCGTTTGAGAAACGGAAGACAATTTACATCTAACAGGGACTATCAGGGTAGCCAACCGACTACTTCATCAAATCAGGGCAATAACTACGATAGACAGAACTCGGGCGCTATCCCTAAGAGACATTACATTAACAATTATAATCATAATAACCAGCAGAACTTTTATCAACAACAACAATCAAAAAACCAATTCGGTCCAACGCACAAACCGAAGAGATAGACCGGGAAGTGAATACCCCTGAAATTGTGTATAACAAAGCAGGGGATTTTGTGATTTACAATTTTTCATGTATTAACATTGAACCTTCTTTGGCTGAAATCTTTTCTAGGGGACAATCCTTTGTACCTGCTAAAAGTATGGACTTGGTACAGTGTATTAACGATATTAAATTATTTGTTAGGAAACTCAATCTTAGTATTCTTTTAGAACATGTTCCATCAGTTAAACAACCACTTAAATTAGTGAGTGAATATAATCCTATGTTACATCCTACACTGTCTACATTTGAACAAATCATGGAATTAGATTTGCGTAGTATTTGTAATAATGCATACTCCGGAATATATAGAAATAATAGGCAGGGAAGTAACATTAGTAAGGAAGAACAATCAGCACTATCTACCTTTAAAACACTTAATATTAGGGCCATAAAGCCTGACAAAGGTGGGGGAATCACTCTATTTAACAACTTTGACTATATTGATAGAGTAGAAAATATTTTAGCTAACGAAACATATAAGGAAGTATCCTTAAATGAAGTAAACACCACATACAGAATGATCAAAAGTTACTACAGTGACTTATTTATGGATGGCTACATCGACATAGACAGTTACCACTATATTAGCACGAACTGGCCTAGGATCCCAATAATGTTTGCAACACCCAAAATACACAAAAATATTTCTGACCCCCCATTTAGACCACTCATAGATGGCCGAGATTCTATAACATATGCATCAGCTAAACTGGTGGACAGTATTTTAAAAAAATACTTAGTCACTGAAGTTCAGATTTGCAAAGATTCGTGGTCATTCTTGAGAAATTTTGATGGTATAATATATAATGAAGAACACAATTTCGTCACTATTGACGTTATTGATTTATACACATCAATCCCTCACTTAGAGGCTATAGAGTGGGTTAACTTATTTTTAAATAAAAAAGGTGCTTCAGCAAATGAAATATTTACAGTGACAACTTTGATTGACATTATCTTGACCAACAATTTTTTTACTTTCAATGACAAACTGTATTTGCAAAAACGTGGCGTGGCAATGGGGTCGCCAGTTGGGGCCAGCTTGGCAAACACAGTTATGGCACATTGGGAACATCAGTTTATCTTTAACAACGATGTTTGGTCTTCTTCCATCAAGTTTTACACTCGCTTCCTGGACGATATTTTTATTCTCTTTGAGGGCAACCAAAGAAAAGCAGACAAGTTATTAAACTTTCTTAATAGTACTACAGACTTCTTTAGATTCACTTCTAATTTTCAACTAGGTTCCATTGATTATTTGGACGTGAACCTATCAAAAGATACTGTTAACAACCAATACTTTTCTAAAATACATAGAAAGGAAACTTACTGCAATTCTTACTTGCACTTTTCTAGTCTTCACCCAATCACACAGAAAAAGTCTATAGTTAAGGGTCAATTGATACGAGCAGCCCGAATGACTACTTACAGCAATGACTTTGATACTGAATGTGAACTAATTACTAACTTCTTTAGTGAGAGGGGTTACCCGGTTGACTTTCTTGAAGAAATTGTCGAGGAAGTGAAGTTTAAAAGACTTAATGGCACTATTGCTCCCATTTTAAATCAGTCTTCTGACCAGAGTATACACTTTACAGCAGCAGACCGTCAATTATGCCCCTTGGAAGAGGTAGACGGCCTAGTTGTTAAAACTCAACTTAGTAATGAGTTTAGAACTAGTTTCATTACGACTTTCAACACGGACAGTGACCTTATTAAAAAACTGTTACTTAAAAACTGGTCACTAATCCAACAGGATAGGAGTATTTCTAACAAATTATTTAACTACCCCAGAGTCATTTACAGAAGGGGTTACAACTTGAAAAGCATTTTGGAAAGTAATCCTAGTAAGAATTTTAGCAGAAAGAAGGGAATGAAAATATGTGAGAACTGTAGTATGTGTAAACATATGTATAGTGGAGAGTGGGTAACTATTAACAACAAGAAGTATGAAATTAGATACAAATTAAACTGTTGTTCTAAACTAATAGTATATGTGGCTTCATGCACACTTTGTTCAGCTTTCTACATAGGGAAGACTGAAAGACAGTTTAAAGAAAGAGTTTATGAGCATACATATGCCATACAGAACAACAAAATAGAAAATGCCCTAGTTAAACACATATCCACTAATCCAGGGCACAGTTTTAAATTTACAGCACTGGATCAGATCCAGACTAATATTAGAGGCGGACCATACAACTTATTGTTAGAAGAGCGAGAACTTACTTGGCAATGGCGTACCAATGCCTTTTGTTACCCAGGTTTAAACGACCATTGCAACATAGGCTGCTTACTTAAACTTAGAAGTCTGAATCGTAGCTAAGCGATCCAAGTATCTATATTATCTGGAGCCCTGTACATAATTTACTCCATCTTTTTTTGACCTAGTTTTCAGTTGTTTAACATATCCTACATATTGTTTATATTCTTATATACCTACTTAGACTTTTACAAACTTCTTTATATTTAGGTATTTATAGTTATTTGCACTTAAGGACTCTTTTTTAATTGTTTGTTCTGAGTGTTCTAAATGGTTATTTATGTTCTTGTTTATGTATTTAACTAGTTTTTAATTATGTCACTAGTATAAGTAAGTAATTTACTTTAGTGTTGGATTAATCTGACCTTAGATCAATATTTTGACCTTTTTTAACTGTATTTACACTATGATACTAGTGGTACTCATATTTATATTACATTTTACTCTTATTTCTAGTTTATTTTTAATCTTAACTTACTTCACAGGATGTTGCAAGTACTGGTAAACCACCACATCACTTTATTAGCAAACTTGAGTTTCGACTTGGTTTTAAGAAAATGTGGATGTGTTTTACAAAATATTATATACTTGTTGCTTATTAATCTACTTTGAGGGACACAAGTATACAATATGTTAACTTAGTGTACTAAATATATGTGTATGGACTTTGCTTGCTGCTACTAGTTGGGGAAGTACTGGTATGATTAGTTTTTTAAATATGACGGGCTCTTTAATTTGATGATTTCTGTTAATTGATACTCTCAATTAAGATGTTAGTGACGTGAGAGTATAAATATGTTAATGAAACTTGTTTTGTTAGTCTGAGGAAGTTGCTCAAAATTTGAGCGACGAAAAGCGCTTCACGTGTACTTTTATTAAACCTGTGGTTTGTCTTCAGTGGCATGTTGGATCCATTTTTTGGTTTATTCAGTTTGTTTCTATTACCGAGTTTGTCTTCAGTTTATTGAGGAGTATTTGGTGGGATATGATATCAAAAGCTTTGCACATATCAAGAAAAAACAGATGAGACAAGTTGATCATCATTTTTGAGGAGGTTTGCAGTGTTAGTGAAACTGATGAGTGCTGTGTTATGTTTAGGCTGGAAATTGTGTTGGGAGTTGGGTAAGAGATTGTAGTTATGGAGATGGTCAAGGTTGATAAATACATTTTTCTAAGATTTTGGAAAGGAGGAGAGAACAGCAATAGGTTGGTAGTTTGTAAGGTCTGTGGAGGGGGCCGCCTTTGTGCAGGGGGATGACATGTGATATTTCCAGAGAAGAGGAACATATTGTTCTGAGATAGAGAGATTGAGTGAAATAGATATGGGATATGAGATGGAAGGAGCAACTAGTCTTAGAAATTCAATGGGGAGTTGGTCTGCTGCGAGAGTACAGGGTTTTAATTTGTTTAGGAGATTTTCTATGTAGTTGGTTTATATGGGTTTGAATGAGAATAAGGCTGGGTTATGCTCTGTTGAGGTGGGAACTGAAAGGGGTAGGTTAGCAGTGTGTTTTATGAGAGAGGTTATATAATGAATAAACTGAGTATTAAATTGAGATGCTATGGAGTCAGAAGTATTTTTTGGAGATGGAGCAGGGGTAGAGAGTTTATGTGGATTTAGGAGATTATTGATATTTTGCCAAAATTAGGGGGATTATATTGGTGTTGTTGTTGACAAATCTGGAAGCAAGTTGTTTTGTCATATTTGATGTGTTTTTTTTGGCCAGGTTTCTCAGTTGCTAATATGAGATGAAGTAGTCTTTGTTTTTGGATTTCTGATATTGTGACTAGGCTCTATCTCTTTGTTTAAGTATCTGTGTTATGTCCTTAGATAACCAGGGGAGTTGTTTGGTTCTGACATAAAGTCTTCTAGTGGGAGTAAGGTTATCAAGAATTTTGAGGAATGTACTGAGAGTATTGCATGGCAAGGTCTGGCTGGAGGAGTTTTAGTGGTGACCACTCACATTATTGTAGCAGTGTATTAAATACAGTACGGGAGAAGTTCTTTTTGCTGCAGATGTTTTTAAATATGACATTATTTTGTTATGTTAAATCATTTCCTTAGTAGAACAGTTGGGGAGTGGTCAATGAGTATGTCTGGTAGGCAACCTGTCTGATAAATTAGGTTGGGCTTATTTGTAAGTATCCAGTCTAAAACTGATTCTTTTTTAGAGTGTTTTTCAATGTGAGTAGGGGAGTTTATGGTTTGGGAGAAACAGTAAAGGCTGATAAAATTGGAGGGGTATTTGGAGAAGCAGGTAAGCTAATCTAGGTTGAAATCACCTAAGACTATTATTTCTTGACTAAAATACATTAAGGCCGAGGAGAGGTTTTCTATGATGGGGAAGTTGTTCCCAGGGGAAAAGTAGCTGTTAATGATTATCATAGTTTTGTGGGAGTTGATTTTTAGGCTGGCAGTTATCATTTCACAGTTGGGGAGGTCAGGGGATTGCTGGAGAGGTCAGGTGGAGTGTACTTTAGTTGGGCAAGTTGGAGGGAGTCTTTAAACATGATGGCAATGCCTTCACCTTGATTGTTGAATCTGTCATGTCTAATAATGCTACAGCCTTTGATTACAATCTTTTCATCTTTGATATGAGGCTTTAGCCAAGTCTCAGTTATGACAGCTATTTCTGGAGAGTAAGGGGTGAGGGCAGCATGAAATTAATTTACTTTGTTTGTGATGCTTCTAAGGTTGAAGTTAGTTATCAACATCTCAGAGTTTCTGTATTTGGGAAGTAGGGGGTTCTGAGGAGGACTGAAGTGGTTTTGATTTGTTGAGTTTGGTGTGGGTGCAGGGGGAGATTGTGAGCAGAGAGGGTAGACAAGTGTGGGCCCTGGATTAGGGTATATGTCTGATTGAAGTTTAATGTGAATAAGAGAGAAGAGTTGGATGGGTTTGAGTTTAATTAAATTCTTATGGTATTTGTAAGCAGAATATAGTGTTGTGTGGGTTTGGATATTTTGGATATATTTACAAGCATAGAACAGGAAGTTAGTGCTGAGATGTGAATGTGTTGGAGAGATGGTTGTATGGATTTATAGGAAGTGTAGGGGAGTGGTAATTTGTGATATGGTATGTGTGATAGGAAATAAAATGATAAGTTATAAAGAGGAGAGAGAGTAAGGGTATTGTTATTAAAACTGAAGATGTATTGGACATGGTGGTTTGATGTAGTGTGATAGGTGCAGAAATATTTGAATATGAGAGGGAAAGGAGAAGTTCTGGAGATGAGAGAAGGGTGGGGTTATTTTTGTAACTGGGCGAAATACTGATTGCTAAGGGGTAGATATACTAGGAAGGAGTGGATAGAGATGTATTGATAGGATAGAGGTAGAAGTGAGGGAGTGCTTAAAACCAATAGATGGGATAAGGGTGTGGAGACTGGTAGGAGGCAGTTGGTAATAGGCAGATAAGTGAGGGGAGTGGCTTGGTAAATATAAATGTAAGGAAAATGGGGTGGGTGGGCAAAGGGGTAGGGTAGGGGAGTGGAGTGAGCCCAAGTGTAGGGAGAGCAAATGGAGCAGGCTGGCCATGACTTCAGCTTTAGCTTGCAAAAAAACAATCAGCAAGGTAAGTTAAGATAGGGTGGAAAGGTGCTTACAGAGTGTAGGGAAAAGAGAAAATTTTAAGGAGGCTGTGTGCAGAGTAATGGCTTCCTAAGGGGGCAGAAAATGTTGGCAGGGCAGAAGAAAGTTGGAGAGAACATAAGAGGGGAAGAGAAGAAACTTACAGAGTGATGTGATACAATGTTGATAGAAAGGTTGGAGCTGATGTTAGAAAAAAATAAGAAACTTCAGAGGCACTGTTGGAAAGAGAGTTGTGTGCAACTATAGAAATTAGTTACCGGTGATAGAAGGTAGGTATAGAATAAGGGGTGTACGACAGTACAGCAGTGGGGAGAGGGGGACAGAGAGGTGTGAGGTGATGTATGAGAGAACTACTGGGTAGGAGTCAATTAAACAAATTCAGTTACATGCACTAAATTTTCAGATAGATGTCCTGGATAGTAGTTTCGGGCAGCCACTGAGAGGGGAAGTAAGCCTTCACTTGGGTTCAGCTTGGTTTAATGTTTGGACTCTAAAGGACTGCTGACAAGAAGAGTTGGTTAGTTTTTAGTGTGCTGCCTGAATAAAAAAAGAGAAAAATAAATTAAAATGAGTGTAAAAACTCTGATAATGGTGCTGGCATTATACTTGAAAAACTATGATAGGATGAGTTGGACGGTACAGTGGATATAAAAAGTGTACACACCCCTGTTAAAATGCCAGGTTTTTATGATATAAATAAAATGAGACCACAATAAATCATTTCAAAACTTTTCCCAGCTTTAATGTGACCTATAACCCATACACGTCAATTGAAAAACAAACAAATCTGTTAGGGGAAAAATATGAAAAATAAAAAATGTACAATAAGCTGGTTGCATAAGTGTGCACACCCTTAAACTAAAACTTTGTAGAAGCACCTTTTGATTTAATTACAACATTCAGTCTTCTTGGATACACACCTGTCATCAATTAAAGAGACTCTGATTAACCCCAAATAACTTTCAGCTGTCCTAGTAGGATTTCCTGAAATTTACTCAGCTGTCTGCTACAGCAAAAGCCATGGCTCACAGAGACTTTAAAAAACATCAAAGGGATCTCATTGTTGAAAGGTATCTGTGAGGAGAAGGGTACAAAAACATGTCCACAGCATTGGATATACCATGGTACACAGTGAAGATAGTCATCAAAAAGAGGAGAAAATATGGGCAAAAGTGACGTTGTAAAGAACTGGATGTCCTGCCAAAATTGATGAAAAGTCAAGACAAAAACTGGTCAGGGAGTCTGCCAGGAGGCCTACAGCAACACTGAAGTAGTTGCAGGAATGTCTGGCAAGTACTGGTTGTGTACTACATGTGACAACAATTTCCCGTATTCTCCACATGTCTGGGCTATAGGGTAGGGTTGGAAGATGGAAGGCTTTTCTCACACAGAAAAACATCCAGGCCTGGCTAAAATGTGCAAAACAATACATAATTTCTCCCAAAAGTATGTGGGAAAATGTGTTATGGTTTAATGAGACAAAGGTTGAAGTTTTTGGCCACAATTTCAAAAGGTACATTTGGCGCAAAAAAAAACACACTTTTCATCACCAAAAGAACACCATCCCCACAGTGAAGCATGGTGGTGGCAGTGTTGCTTTTCATAAGTTGGAACTGGGGCTTTAGTCAAGGTGGAGGGAATTATGAACAGTTCCAAATACCAGTCACTTTTCGCCCAAAAGCTTCAGACATCTACTAGAAAGCTGAAGATGAAGAAGAATTTCACCTTTCAATATGACAATGACCTGAAGCATACATCCAGATCAACAAAAGAATGGCTTCATCAGAAGACAATTAACATTTTGGAATGGCCCAGCCAGAGCCCAGATCTAAATCCAAGTGAAAATCTGTGGGGTGACCTGAAGAGGGCTGTGCACAAGAGATGCCCTCACAATCTGACAGATTTGGAGGGCTTTTGCAAGGAAGAGTGGGCAAATATTGCCAAGTCAAGATGTGCCATGCTGATAGACTCCTACCCAAGAAGACTAACTGATGTAATTAAATCAGAAGGTGCTTCAACAAAGTATTAGTTTAAGGGTGTGCACACTTTTGCAACCAGGTTATTGTATGTGTTTTATTTGTTATATTTTACCCCTAACAGATTTGTTTTTCAATTGAATTGTACAGGTTATGTCATGTTAAAGGTGGGAAAAGTTTTGAAATGATTTATTGTGGTCTCATTTTATATATCACAAAAACCTGGCATTTTAACAGGGTGTGTGTACACTTTTTATATCCACTGTAACTAGGCAACAGTGATAGAAAAAAGGGAATAACAAGGAAATATTAGTGGAGTAGGGTATATTAAGGAAGGAGAAGGTGTAGTAACAGAGGTGGAGGGGGAGGAAAACAGATGAGATGTAGACAGAAAGGGGAGGGGTAGAGCAGTGGGGGAATATGAAGGAAGTAGTAGAAGAATAGGATATATAAAGGAGGAGAGGGTGTAAAGCAGAGGTGGAAGGAAGGAAAAAGTAGAATGAGAAGCGAAGTTAGAGAAGGAAAAAATGTGCATCAGTTCAGAGAGCAATAGCCACATACTTCATCCATGCGCTTAACATTTATAATGAACAGCTAATACTTTCTTAGGCTTATTAAGGCTCAGAAAATTAAACAAAATTATATAGCATACTGCAAGCTAATAGTACTTTCCTAGGATTATTTAGCACCAATAAGTGAGGCAAAATTATAAAGCGTACAGCAAACTAATAGTATTTCTTAGGATGGTATAGCACCAACAACTGGTGGAAGACTAGGCAACTCTGCCTGCACAGTGACAGTCTGCTAGGTATAATGGTAACAAATAAAACATAAAATGAAAACAGTGAAAAGCTAAGCATGAATGATATGAAGGTTTGAGCACTTATTTACTACCATTGAAGGTAGCAAGGGAAATTCAGCAAAGCTGGTAGGCATCCGACTAATAGTCAAATAAAAAAAAAACATAATTGATTGTTCTGGTTAACATACTTGCAACCATCAGATTTGTGCCAGTTTACTGTTATAAATGTCTTTGTGAGAAAAAAAAAACTATTCCAAATACATTTTATCTCAGAATCTGCTGTGGTCTGTTCAGAATGCAGAATTTTCTCTTCAAACAATAATCTTCTAACACATTGTTGTATCATGCAAATTGTCTTATTAGGTAACAGTTAATGGACTTGTTTCTCAATGACAGCAAAACTTTGTTTCTTATACCTCATTTTACTTTACTTTTAAAGAATGCATAATTTCAAAATGTTTATTTATCCACGCTATGATTATTTATCCACATTATCTGAACAATGGCTTTCTTTTATGTGTCAATTGACCATGTGTTCTTCCAATGGAATGAGAGTTAGGCCTACTTGTTCTCTGTTCAGGATGAGAGCCAGATCAGCATATTTTTTCGCTTAGTGACAAGACTGAGGTAAGAGGGAGCACACCAGCCTGTCAGTCATGTGGATCCCCATCCCTGCCTGACCTGAACCCATCCCACAGCATATGTGGCATTACAGACATGGTTGCCTAGGAAGGCATATGAGTGGCCTGTACAAGTGGTCAGTCCTACCTGTCTTCACTGTCAGGACAGTGTCACATAATTCCATATGTTGTCAGTGAACCTGGAGTGTAGAGATGGACTGAGTCACTCTGAGATAAGCAAGCCTGCTCTCACTCCCACTCACTGGCTCTCTCACCATACCATCCCTCTAATCAAACATTGGTCAGCTGGAGTGTTGTAGAAGCTTTATCTCTTTATACCGCTGTACCTTAGAGCCAAGGGAGTGTTATTCTTAAATGTCTCCTTGTAGTCAGAACATTAGTTTGTCATTTATACATAAATGAAACAAAAATGCTTCAATTCTTCAGCTGAAGTTTACAAATTTCATTTTTATGCTTCATATTATTATCATGAATTGTGCTCCATTCTGAAGTATTTTAGTGTATTGTATCATTAGAAAAAATGACAGCAAATGTGTTCTGTCCATTGATTGGTGCCAGAGAGTTAAAAACTCTGGAAAATATATATTGTTTATTATTAATTATAGAACAGCTTTGATAATTTTATATCATCTATAGACAGAATTCTACACTTTCATGGTAGTTCTTTTGCCTAGAAATAGTGTTGTATTACAAACTTTAAAGCTGTACTATTTTTATGTGCTCCTTTAACTTTGCATTTTTGGTGTTAATGACTTCCTTCATTGTTGACATCTTGAGCAAAGGTTCATGCATATTACTGCCTTATACCCAACAACAATTTTCTATACATTTAGAAATAGCAAAAATGTATTAGCATTATTTCCCCTCAGTGAATGGAACACAATTTGTTAACAATGACAGTATATTTCAGCTGCATTTTTGTTCATTAATGTCAGTAAATATGTCATGCACTACTTCTAGTTTCTTTTTGAGTTTTCTTCCTGTCCTGAAAGATGATCTCAAGAAGGCATCTTTTAATCAGAAAGGCTGATAATGGGGGAGGCAAGATATAATCCATAATGCTTCCTAGTTGATATGCACAGCAAACTTATCTACTATGTTGCAGATCCAGTATACTAAATGTGTCTGTGGTGTGGGCATAGAAATTTAACTGCTATCTCACTTACAAAAGGACATGCACGGCAAATGTAATTCTTACTAGCCATTGCTTGTCTGATGAATCAAAAAAGTCATAGCAGGAAAAATTCTTCATGAATATAAAGGTATATATGACAAATAAAAGTTATTGGTTTACTTTATCTGCATTATTTGCATTGGTTAATATAAATATATGGCTCATAGGATCCTTCTTCAGTTTTGTCTTAATTTCCTCTCCACTGGTAGTACATGCTATACATTAATATGTTAAACATGAACATAACAACTGATTCATTTTTTCTTAATGGTTACTTGTAAATCTTGGACAAGAAGTATTCATCCATCATGTCATCAACCAGATGAACTAATTTGTGGCAATCCATAATAATCTTATACCATCTTCTGGGCAATTCAAATATTTAAAATGAATTGCAATTGTTGTTTACACCATGTTGAACCAAGAATGGTGCTGGATAAATTCTAATCAGTTATACACCAGGGCACAGCTATGCTGAACCTCATTCATAAGGGGACAAAAGACAGAATTATTGCCTAATCATTAGTAACATTTTTGTTTTCAGACATGACACCACTGGCATGGGAAGCGGAGGGAGGAGGGGAGAAAGAGACAGAAACAGAGAGAGAAATGTGTCAGTGCCTCTTCCTTTGAGATACAAAAAATTTATTTTTTATTTTTTCTATTTGCCACCTGTAATTAATAATACACTGTTCACATTAGCATATTTGTGTAGGGTGTCAGAACAGGTAATTCTATCAGCTGTAGGTTTTAAACATAAGTTGAAAGCTGCATCTTTATAAAGTTTAGGATATGTATAATTTTTTTCATAGGTTACTAATTTGCATTATTGGTTGAGGCGAACTTTGCCATTTCTTATTTAGAGAACTGAGTCTAAGAAGAGGTCTCAATTATAGAATCAGTATGCAGTTATGATAGATGACATTTAACCAGGGTTATAGTTGGTTGAAACACTTATTTTCAACAAATAATTCAGCTTATAAAAGCATGTCAATTTGAAGGGAAGGAACCAGTTCTTTCCTAGCTACATATACATCAGACATCTCTGAAGTGAAATTTTTTTATTGTGACAGCAGCCTTTCTTAATTATACAGTTATCTCCCTCTGCTCCAGCCCTAGGGTAACCACACATCCATCTCTGCACAAGGCAGTCCCTATTTAGGCAGATGTATCCTAATAGCCTAAAAAAAAAAAAAAAAAAGCTATAGTTGCATAAAACAATTATTTCGTATCTAAACACCTACATATTATATGGAGCAGGATAAGCAATTTAAATTCTACAAAAATTAGTTTTTATTTTGGCAAAAACTGATGCTCGGTCCTTTTCAATGGCCACTGGTAGAGTCTGTCCTGCAAAATCTCATATTTCCACAAAAACTGTTCCACTTTGGACATTGGAAAATGTGGAAAACCTGCCACTCTCCCAGCCATTCCCTTTATATTCTTCCTTTTGTTTTTCACAATTAACATCTTCTTATTCATTTCTGTCACAGACTAATTGTTCTTCCATTATTACTTAGTCGGGTATGCAAAGATGAGGACAGCTTACTGCAATCTGAAGTGAAATGCAACAGATCTGATTTAGAGACTAATAAAAAAAATAATGTAAAAGAAAAAAGGAAGACAGACAGCCACAAAAATACCTCTTTGTAGGAGATTCACATTAAAAGATAGTAGCAACCAACAAGAAAGGGCAGGATATCCTCCACAGGAAGAAGTGAAAAATATGTAGTCCTGCACTGTTGAATGTATTTGGTGGCAGCTCATATGGGAAAGTTGTCATGGGGTAGAAAGGGTATAAATCTGGAGTGCGTAGAATAGAAGGAAAGGTAGACTGGAATTTTAGACAGTAGGTATATATGAAAGATTGCGAGGAAGAGTCTGGACACAGTAATGAGGCTGGGTGGAGTTTCAAAGCATGTTAGGTAGGAAGAAGTGTGGCATAACTTTGGACCATGCAGCAAAGAGGGTGTGCTGAAAGGAGAGATAAATCAGGAGGTGATAGGATGTCTGAGTAATAAAGGTGTAGCAGATAAGAATGTCTGAGGAACTGATGGCAAAATTTGGCTTGTGAGGCTTGGTTGAAGTATGGGCACGAGAAGGCAGTTGCTTGGGCACCTATACTGAGTTAGACCCTAGAAGAAGAGAAGGAGGAGGAGGAGCTTGCAGTGTTGTGTGATGCATAGGCTCAGAAGGCCAAGAGAAGGATGGGAAGGATGGATATAGGGCAAGGATCTGGTACAAGGATGTGACGTAAGGATGTGGGACAAGGATGTGGGGCAAGGATGGGAATTGTGGTACAGGAAAGTAGGATCCAGAGTGGGCCTTGTGTGTGGGTTTTAAGAGGGTGTTTTAAGGAGAGATGTGAGACACTATACATGAAGATGACTATGGTAAGGGCCTGTTGATGATTCACAGAAATGATTGTTTCATTGTTAGCTTGAAGTGCTGCTGATGTTATATAAGGAAGGTCACTGGCAGCAGGTGTTTAAGTATTAGAGGTGTGGAAAGGAGTAGCCATTCTTCACAGAGGTGGTAGGTAGGAAGTTAAGGGATTACAGATGAAGGTATTGCAGAGCTGTACAATAGAATGGGTAGTGTGAATGGAATTAGATTGGAACTTGTGTCTGATCAGGATGGGGTAGATATGAATACCTCCAAGCAAGGTAGATGGAATAATTTTAATTCAATGATGGGATAAATACAAGGTGGCTGTAGGGTAGATGGAAAGTGGATGATGTGAGTCTGGACCTTAGTGTAGGAGATATAAATAGGCGGTGGTAAAGAAGATGAATCAGTGAGGTGGGGTGAAGTTAAGATGGTCATTGAAGATGACTGATAAGGTAGTGTGTGTGTGTGTGTGTGTGTGTGTGTGTGTGTGTGTGTGTGTGTGTGTGTGTGTGTGTGTGTGTGTGTGTGTGTGTGTGAGTGTGTGTGAGAAGTGAGGACTGGGGAGAGCTGAGATGCAATTAAGAACAGAAGAATACAGCCTGATTAGTACTGTTGTTTTACAAGGAGTGTATCATTGTCATTTGCAAGTTTGTAGTCCCTGATATATTATGTTATATGAGGACTGATTATGAGGCTGTTTCGCAAATTGATGCATTTGGGTTTGTAAACATTGCTTTATGATACTGGAAGTGACTGTTAATGCCATGTTATTAAAAACTAAGAAGAAGCTTATCATAAAAAGAATTTAACTCCTTGCAATGGCATAATAGTGACTAATATTAATACCACTTCTACTAGTAGAACTGCTGTAGGATATTTGCTGTAAGAAAAAATGAGCTTAACATATTATTTAAGACTGATATGCAGTTGCAATGATTGAAAAACAAGCAAGAGGCAACCCCCAGCACAACAACAAAAAAACAAATTTACTTTACCACCTGCTCCTCCAAACTTATCAAGACAACTTAATCACTTCCAAAATTATAAAAATAAAACCATTCAAAGCCATTTCCATGAAACAGGCATTCAATGAAAATGTACAAAAGACACATATGTATGTATATCTATGTATATGAATCTCTCTCTCTCTCTCTATATATATATATATATATATATATATATATACATACTTATATTATGGTGCATCAACTGCACCACATGCCAATATCTTTAACGTTGAGACATTAACATTATCAACACAATGTTGATACTGTTCTGCACATGCTCCTAGGCTTAACCTTAGGGCAACCAAAGTACAAAACATCATTTTTGTAGGAGGGATGCATCCCAGCACACCTTTCTAATTCTATATACTAACTCCAAGACAGCACAATCTCCAGGAAAGGGGCACATTCCTATACATATGTGCGTGTGTATTTTATACATGTGTGTGTGTGTGTGTGTGTATATATATATATATATATATATATATATATATATATATATATATATATACACACACACACACACACACACACACACACACACACACACACACACACACACACACACACAGGCACTCCTCAGGTTACAGACATCTGACATAAGAAGAGGCTGCTGCAATGTCAGAAAAAAATGTGAAAAAAAATAAAACTCTTTAAAGTTGCCCATATCTTGTACTTTCCTTTTCCCTGTTTTCCCCATTAGTGAAACTACTTCCACGTCTTGTTAGATCAGTTACTTCTGCCTTCATAGAGAACATGAGATCCGATTGGTTAAGAGATTGCTGTGTTGGTGATCTGATTGGTCAAGACCACTGTCTTGTACAGTACAGTATTGAAGCAGTTGCTGTACTGTACAGTAGAATGGGCAAAGTTCAGGAAAGAGTGGAAAACATTTATGGGTGATGCCTGTAGTACAGAAATGTGAAGTGAAGCTTAAAAAGAGGCAAGTTTAACATATTTTTGTATGGAATATTGTACTGTACTATACTGTAGTGTATGAGCATAGTTACTGTACTGTTATAACACTGTACTTACAGTATTGTTATTGTTATTACAACAGTATACAGTATTATGTTTTTTTTTTAATTTGGAAGTGTTTCTGAAGTGACTTATATGCAAGGAAAAAAGTAAAATAAATACTAGACTGAGGGAAACATTTGACCAAGTGACATTTAATAAGAACCATATGTACGTGTTTCGACTAACATATATATATGTGTGTGTGTGTGTGTGTGTGTGTGTGTGTGTGTGTGTGTGTGTTTATAATATTGTCAGCAAAAATATCTAAACTGAAAATTATCTAAACACAAAATATTACCAAAATCTAACCACATCCAAAACAAATGTTTTTGCAGGTAGCAAGCCTTCCTATACTCATTACCCTGCTAATTATATATGTCAATTCTGAGGTCACATAACAGTAAGAAATGGCATAAACCCTTTGATTTTGTTGCTGTTTAGTATTTTAATATTTTTGAGTTTAGATATTTTTCTGTCGATATTTTTGCTGTTGATTTTATGTTTTATGTCTGTTTTTATGCTGTTTACACTGTGCATATATCTATCTGTGTGTGTGTGGGTCTGTGTGTCTGTGTCTGTGTGTGTGTGTGTGTGTGTGTGTGTGTGTGTATGTGTGTGTGCATACGTGTGTACTTCTCTTATGATTCCTCTGCCGCAAATTGTTGCACTGAACTATACTGAAATAATATTAATAAAATACAAGAGTAAATTAACACACACACACACACACACACACACATATATATATATATATATATATATATATATATATATATATATATATATATATAGATAGATAGATAGATATATGTGTGTGTGTGTATATAAGAAAAAAAAACTTACGTTTATACAGGGAACCAAGCCCTCACCACACTCCTATATGGGTGCCAAGCTCCTCATCTCCCTTACTTACATTATTCTGACTTTGAATGCACCGCAGTATAGGAGGAGGAAAAGAGCATGTACTGTTTGATACTCAGTTTGTCTCTGTTTTCAGAATTAAACTGCAACAGATATGTGAGCTGTAATTGTACAGTACTGTCACTACTATATTTCTTACCTTTGTACCACTACATATGGTACATAAAGTGCCATACAACACTGTTGCTTCATCAACCAATATCGTTGGCCTCATCTTCAGTTAAGAAAGACATGTAAAAGTTATTTTCCTCAAGCTCATGCCACTGAATAAACATGATGAGGTTTAAGCTCAGTGATACCAGCACAACAAAAATGTAAGGTGTATCCATAGATGTAAATGGATCCATCATCACACCTACAGGGGGTGCATCTATTAAAGTCTATGGACCTATTAATAAGGTGATTCATAGATCATTTAGGTTCAGCTTTCCCTCCAGGATTCATAAGGGAAGCACACGCATTACTGCTTTCCTTTTATTTATGTATAGATTCGTTCTCATTATGGGTCTATATAGTCCTCTTCTTTCACCTATGATCTCTTCTTGGATGTTATTTATTACTTCTTCAGGGAAACCACTGTAAACAAACATTTGTATAATCCCACACTACAATTCTGAACATCATTCGATGTTATTCTTCACACCCTCATTAAAAAGTCTTCATTGCATTCCTTTTTTACCCAACTAGATGTGTACTATAATAATTTAAAAAGTTGTTTCTACCCAATTTTTAATATACTGTGGTGTCAACCACTGCTTTTAAATAGAGTAGATTCTTAATTATATCCCGCTTTTAAATTTCAGTTATATGATTAACAATTGATGTAATCAAAGAATTTATTGAAATTATCTTCAGTACCTTTCCAAACCATGCATCTAACATCAGTAAAATGTGGATACATTTTGGCATAGCTAGCAAATTTGTAATTCATGTCTACCCTTCTTTCCTTCTCAACCATTGCCAATTGTGTGCAGCTGGGTGGCATAACAGTCCCAGTTGCTGCATTCATGAGTTACTTGAAGTACTTTTTTTAGAAAACACAAAATGACAGATGTTTAATACTACCTCTAAAAGTGTGATCAGTGGATCCACTCCTTTGGTTTCCATTTGTATTATTTTCACCAACCTCTCTTCTAGTGTCTGCATTGCTTCTTCATGTGAAATCACCAAGTACAGAGAACTGACACCAGTTGGATCTAAAATGGCAGCTGGTAAAATATTTATGTTTCTCAAGTTCCTTATAAAATCACATGAATCCTTAATTTATGCATCTAACATTCTCACAACAAGATTCAACCTTTTTTCTATTAACATTGCAGCACGTTGCATATTGAATTCTGCTGCACTTACAACTGGTCTAAAAAGAAAAGTCTTGATGTTTGTGTATTGTTAGAATAGAACAACTGGAGAAACAGTTGCCATCCACTTTTGCTGTGTTCCAATGTGCTTGAATTCTCCATAAGGGGGAGAATCAAGTAAACGTTCTGGATGCATGCTGTCTGCACTCACAAAATTATTAGCCGCTGTTTCCTTATAAAATAGTTTAAAAGACACTAGCTAGTCTTTATCCACAAAAAACTCCAAATCTAGAAACCGTATCTTATGTCTATGAGTTTCATAGGATACTGTGATGCCATACTGATTCTGATTTAGTTCCAACATGAACTGTTCATTATTGGTAAACTGTTCAAATATTGGTATACACAGACTTAACATCAACAGTTGCCCAGAAAAAAATCCTCTTGCCAATCAGTACCTCCCAAAATGTCTGTGAGCTCTTTACCATTTCTAATGTGTGAAAGGACTCACTTCAAATGCTCTTTCAGCTGTACATCCAGAAAAATACCAATATTCTGAAGATACCCCCCGACCCCTGATACTATGGGTCTCCCAGGGGGATTTGTTAAGTCCTTGTGTACCTTGGGAATGGTATACAACTTAGCCATTCTAGGATATTTTACATATAACTTTTTGACATAAGTGGTGGAAAAAAATCACTCTAGACATTATTACCCAGTTACCCCCCCCCCTTATCTGCCTGTGCAAAAACATAATCTTTATTCAAGCTTCTTAACTGCCTTAATGCATTCTGTTCATATTTCTCATTGGTGGGGTCCTGAAGAAGTAGCCATACTATTGGGGGAAGGTCCCAGAACAAGTTATATTTTACAGCTGTTGGAGTTTGCACTGACACACAATGTATTTAGTTTTGAGGACACTTTTTTTTTTTTACAGAGAACATGAACTGCTATGGGGGCATCCTTTGCCCCATCTTATGCCATAATTTTTATGGGTTTTTTTGAGGAGAGCTGTGTTTATAGGAATACATATTTTTTGGAAAATGTTATAGTTTTCAAATGCTATATTGATGATTTTTTTATATGTAGAGGGGAGATTAGTCTTTTTGAACAGTTCATGTTGGAACTAAATCAGAATCATTTATTCATAGGTTCATAGGTTCATAGATTTGTATTCATCAAAACATTTACTTGATTCTCTGCCTTATGGAGAATTCAAGTGCATTGGAACACAGTAAAAGTGGATGGTGACCATTTCTCCAGTTGTTCAGTGTGTTTTTTTGTCCTTGGTGAGTTGGTTCATGAAGAGGTGTTTTTGTATTTTTAGAATGGTCAAAAATGCTGGAATCTTGTCAAAAAGTTCAAACAATTCATATTTTTTTTACCATTTGCAAATAAATCTGTAAGTGCTATGTCAATCACTTTATAAGCCTTATTTTCTAAACTATTTGTGTGTTTATAAGCTTTATTATTATTCAGAACTGTGTGCAAATGTCATTTTCAAAATCACTGCTGATAAGAAGTGCACTTCCCCTGACTGTTTTCATATATTTGTATGTTTTATCTTTTTGTTTATTTCAAAGTTTCCTTTTTCAATTTGTTAAATTATATATTTTGTTTTTAATGTTTTTTGCAATATCTGTCTAATTTATTTGTTACAAGTTGCTGTAAATGTAGCTATATCTAATCAGATAATTTTATTACCAACTTTACCTAACCTACGCAGATTGTTGTCCTCACTATCCCAAGACATTTTTCCAATGAAATAACTTTGTAATATGCCTCAGAATCTCTTTAAAAGGCTAACAATAATAGTTTAAGGGGCTGGAAAATATAGCAGCTTCCTTTCTCATTAAAGCCAATTGTGCACTACCTCAGCTTCTACTTAAACCATTTAAACCCTGACTATCCATGGGGGTTGTGCTTGGTGTTCTTAGGATCATAGGAACACAGGAAGCTGTTTTATTAATTTTAAGAAGTGCTAATGTTTTATGCTTGTAGCAGCCTGCAGTGGCTGGATTTTAGCGTGTGGAGTGTTCGATAAACTTTGAAATATATACAGAGGAGCTTTGTGGGTTTTTTCGAGTGCTCTGATTGTATTTTATCACAGGAAGTTACTAGGCTATTGGCCCTGAGGCCCTTATAAGCCTAGCCAAAAGTTTAGCCAATGTATAGACACATCAGTACCCGATGCTCCTGTCCAGCAGGGACACGGGTGGAATCCTAGGGATGTATTTTCTATTTCCCATCCAGTTATCCAGATTGTGCTTAAAAAGGGGTAAAGAGGTACTCTGCTTGACATGGAGAGGGAATTTATTCCATAGATGGGGAGTCTCCGGGACACAACTCTGTCCCACCAGCAAGTCTTATTGATGTCACAGACCAGGTTGAGGCCGAGTTTGCGGGTTAGTCGAGTAGAGCTTGACTTGCAGGTATGCAGCAGTCCCATCAAGGCGGGGTCCGAGATCGCCTTGTATGCCAGACAAAGGTCACCTCTGAGGAGTCTGTATGAAACAGAGTAGAGGGATATGGCTTTTAGCCTATCTGTGTATGGTAGAAGTTTGAGGCCCTGGATTCTCCTGATGAGGAACCTCTGTGGCCTTTCCAGCTGCTGCATGTGCTTTGTAAGGTACATGCCAAATGGGGCATTGTACTCAATAATGGGCCTTAATAAGAGAAGAATACAGGGATGTTATACCTCCTTGTCCCTGGATGAGATACCCTTACTTATGAGGTTGGGCATGTAGAAAGCTTTCCATACAATGGAAGCAACATGATGGTCAAAAGTCAGGCTGCTATCAATCTGAGTGCCCAAATCCCTCACGACTGACTGTGTGCTTAGAACGTTGTTATTAATGTGATAATTTGTGGGGACACCTCTATCCCCAAAGGGGATGATAATGCATTTTGTTGTATTCAGCTTGAGACCATGTTTCTGGCACCAGTCATTTGTTTGGGTGAAACCCTCTTGGAGGATGTCCACGTCACTAAGGGAACTGAGGACACCTCCCAACTTGCAGTCATCTGCAAACTTGGTCAGCCATAGCCCACTGGTTTTGGCCTGTACCTCAGAAAAGTATATGTCAAATAATGGAGGCCCCAAGACCGAACCCTGAGGTACAGCACTCGACACAGGTCTACTGCTTCAGGTGGCTTCCCCTATTTTGACTAGATGGGTTCTATTAGTGAGCCAGTTGGCTACCCATCTGGTAACATACGGATTGATGCCTAGTTGAGAGAGTTTATCTATTATGCTCGAGTGGGGAATAGTGTCAAAGGATTTGGCCAGGTCAAAGTATGCAGTGTGCACTGTCTTCCCCTCATCTATGGCTTTGGTGACTGTCTCAAAAAAGTCGACCAAATTTAACAGACATGACCTCCCCTTGATGAAGCCAAACTCTGTGGGATCAAGTGTTTGGAGGTTGCCAATATCCTTGTTTATGAGGTCCATGATAATCCATTCCATGGCCTTGCAGATCAGGCTAGTTAGGCTTATGGGTCTATAATTTCCTGGATCATTGGATGCTCCACCTTTGTGTAAAGGAATGACAGTGGCTGTCCTCCACTCAGCTGGGACAAAACCAGTACTAAGGCTTTGGTTGAATAGGGTGCCTAATGGTGCTGCAAGTTCTTGCCTGAGTTCATGTAGGATGCAGCCTGGGATGTTATCAGGTCCCATGGAGGCTGTATTTTTTGCCTTTGAGAGAGCAGTGATGACCTGATCCCTAGATATGGGAAAGGGGGGCAGGTACTGGGAATGTCCTGGTTTACTGATGGGGGGACAGAGGGTGAAATTTTCACTGAATCTGTCAGCTAGCAAGTTTGCTATATCTACGCCATTTGTATATGTGGTGTTCTTGACCATCAGTTCTGAACAGATTTGGGTACTATCTTTAAGATTACAGACATATGTGAAGAAGGCCGTATGATTGTCTCTAGCAGATGTGACCAATTTGGAATCAAAGTTTGCTTTGGAGGATTTCACTAGTTCTCTTATTTGCTTGTTTAGGCTAAGGAAAGATTGCTTCCAATTGGGCACCTCCTTCTTGATTCTGGTCAGCAATTTTTATCTTCTGTTATAGAGTTTATTTACTGCAGATGTTCACCAGACAGGTTTACTCTTCCTTGCGGAGGATGATTTAGTCCTGTCAGGTATTCCTGATTCCATGCATCTATATAAATGTTCGTATAGTAATTTGGTATAGTTTTGAATACTGGTGCCAGTTCCTAGAGAGGGGGAGGGGGCTGTGAAGCTGTTCATACCATCCCTCAGGAGGCTGTAATCAGCTTTGGGGAAGTCTTTTTGATTGACCCTAGCTAGAGGGATGTCATGGGAGATGGTGACTTCAAAAGTGACCGCTTTATGGTCAGATCTTACAAGGGAGGATGATACTGCAGAGATGCTGCAGTGGCTACACATGTTGGTTAATACCAAGTCCAGGATATTATCACCTCTTGTGGGGGTATTGACTAGCTGTTGCAAAGCATTTGAATTTACAAAATCGGGGAATCTCTGGGTATTTGTGTTCTGGCAAGAATAGTTCTTCCAGTCTATGTTTGGGTAGTTAAAGTCACCCAGGATCAGGGTAAAGGGTTGACTCTTGATAGATTTGAAGAGGTCTAGATATGCAGTTTGGGGATCTTGTGTCAGATTTGGGGGCCGGTAGCTAGCTATTATTTGTATAGGAGTCTTGTCAATAGTTAACTGCACCTGGAGTGTCTCCTGTGAGTCATACTGCTTAACCACCCTGGAGATGTGTATGTCTTTAATATATATTGAAACTCCACCTCCTCTGGCTTTACTACCCACAGTTTGGGGTCTGAATGTATGACAGGATGTGTAACCAGGTAAGGCTTGGGAGTTCTCCGCAGCTTTGAACAAAGTTTCTGTGACCACACAAATATCAGCATTTTCCAGGGTTAGGAATGTTTCGATTGAGTGCAGTTTCATGTTTAGACTCCTAGCATTTAGCAGCATGACCTTTTATTTGTGTTTTGTTGGAATTTACAAATGCTGATTTATCCTCTGATACTCCTTCAGTTAATCTCTCTCACTCTCTCTTTCTGTCTCTCTATTGCCAATGCTGTTGCAGTTTTGCACTAGAATGAAAACTGGCGGTATTGTAGAAAAGATCTGTTATATGGATATTGACAGAATAAGAAAGAGAGACAATCCAGGGACAAAGTGAGCTAAGGTTTGTATAGTTCACTGACAGACATTTAGCCATCTTTTATATAGAGCCACAACTATGTTGCCATTAGCCTTTTGTCTGCAGATGGATATTTAGCAATTTCTATTTGAATTGGCCCATCAAGGGTGTATATTTTCTGTGCATTTAATTATCGGTGTGCCATGCCTAATTCTAAAACAAAAATTTAATTATTTAGCTACAAAAGTTTGTGGCTGGCAGATTACTGAGGTATCTAAGGATAATTGCAGAGAAATGGTGAAATGTACCCAGGGTAGTAACAAGGGTGGGGTGCAGGGGATGGCTCCCCTAGGTTCAGGATGTTATAGAGCATGATTGGAAAATGAAGTAGAACTATAATAGTAGCTTTTAAATATGATGCCACAAGGATACCGGGTCTTCATAAATAAATGCTAACACTGGAATAAAGCTTATGGTGAAACTCAAGAGTGTTCTAGTAACCGTAGTAAGGTGCTTATTACAGTTGTAGCAAATGTCAATTATCTGGATACAGTAACAAAAGTGAGGAAGACCATGAAACACCTTTTTTGTTTGTTTTTAGTCCTCATTCTCAACTTGGGTTGCAAGGGCATAAATCTGGGGAAATGCCAAGGGCACTAGATGTGCCCGCTATGGCACTGGATATAAGTGTTACTATCCATCCTTTTTTACAAGGCTTTGGCTTATTTTAAGTGCATTCAGTAACAGTGACCTTGGAGTGTCTGACTGGTCTGGCTGTGGTAGAGTAGTACTATAGAAGCAGGAGGGTAGATGAAATGGTCAAGCTTGTATTAGTCCTTCCATGAAATCACTGAGTGTGTATGAATGTAAAATAAGTTAAACCAAAATAAAGTTATTGTTGGCAATGTAAACTGTAAATGACTGAGCTGAATGCAAAGGACAAAATCCTTGGAAGTCAGTGGTCATAACTTTTCTCTCTGGCTATAAAGGGGACGCTTATCTGGGCATGGTAGGTATTGGTCATAGTGGAAGTCACGGTGCATATTTGCCATATGCTGTTAAGGTTTATCCATGACAGACACCTTCAAGTCTCTCTTAAATGAGCTTGTATCATGTCTGTGTTTCATTTGGTCTCCATAGGTCCATAAGTTCATATGTGTATTATACTAGACTAACAACCACTAGGGCCCTTATAAGCCTAGCCATGCAACACAAATGATACCCACACATTTGATTTATATAGGTGATGATTTACTGACTGCCCCTGTCCATCAGATGCATAGGAGCCAGACCAGGGGTGAATTTCTGATTACCCATTTATTGGTCCAAGCTGTGCTTAAATGGGGTAGCTTCACATGGATGGGGAGCCTGCTCCAGAGAATGGGAATTCTCTGAGAAACATATCTGTCTTTCCAACATGTCCTATTTATGTCACAAGCAAAGTTTAGGTATTTTAATCTAGTAGTTCTGATGTTGTTTGATTTGTGGATGGGAAAACGATTCATCAAAACAGGGTCCAGGAATGCATTGTATGCCAGGCAAATATCTCCTCTCAGAAGTCTGTATGAGACCAAGTAAAGAGACAAGGCTTTGTGATGATAAATTTAGGACATTAAGTTTGCTCCCTGTATTCTTTTTTGAAAGAACCTTTGTGGACATTCCAGTGGTTTCATGTGTTTGGTCAGATACATATCAAAGGGGGCATTATACTCTATGATAGGTCTGATGATGGCCAAGTACAGTTGTATGATGATTTCTCTGGATCTAGATGCCATGGTCTTGCTCATAATTTGAGCAGCGTAGAAGGATTTTTAACTACTTTGGACATGTTGGTTGAAGCCTAGGTTACTGTCTGCATCAGTTTCTAGATCCCTGACTAGTGAATCAAGTTTTAAGGGTGTTTTATTGATGACATAGTTACTTGGGTTGGTAGACTTCCCAAAAGGTACTATAATGCATTATTTGGTAATGAGTTTTAAGCCATGGCTTTGGCACCAAGCATTTTTCTGTATTAGACCTTCTTGAAGGGTGTTCTTGTCTTGGGGGGAATTCAGTGACTGCTCCCAGTTTGCAATCATCTGCAATCTTGGTTTGCCAAAGGCCTTTGACATTGGCTTTCACATCTGAGAATGCCAAAGAGGAATGGGCCCAGCATAGAGCCCTGAGGGACTGCACTGGTGACTGGCCTCTTTGTCCTCATTGATTCCACCCTCCTGAGTCCTATCAGTAAGCCAGCTAGCTGTCCAGCCTGTTTTAAAGGGGTTTATACCTAGTTCCACAAGTTTGCTGACAATGCCCAAGTGGGGTATTGTATCAAATTCCTTAGCCAGATCATTGTATCTAGTATGCACCATTTTCCCCTTTTCCATTACCTTAGTGACCTTTTCAAAGAAGCTCACAGATTCAGTAAGCAATACCTTCCATTGAAAGAGCCTAACTGGGATGGATTCAGTGTCTGCAGGTCTCCTATGTCCGTGTTGATAATTTTCATGATAATTCTTTCCATGATTTTGCAAATAAAACTAGTCAGACTAGTGGGTAGTTCCCAAGATCTGTTGAAGGCCCTCCCTTATGAAGGGGGGTGACCATCACAGTCCTCCATTCATATGATTCAAAGCCTGTTTTAAGACTACAGTTAAATAATGATTTCTGGGGAATTAATAAGTCATATATTAGACTATTGCACAGCATTCTGGGATGTTATCCAGGCCCATTGAAGCTGTGCTTTTGGCATTAATGAGTGCAGCCAGTACTTGCTCCATAGTTATAGTTGGAGGGGTATTTTTGAAGGTATTTTTGAGAGGGATGGTTAAGAGTGAGAGGGGGATAATGTTGGAATTGAATGTGTCCACTAACAGATTCACTATATTGGTAAATGGAGCATCACGAACCACCAGTTCAGCACATTGCTGTGTGTGTGCTTGAGGTTTCTGACATAGCTGTAGAAGACTGTATGGTTAATTTCACCTGAGAGGCTATATTAACCTCAAAGCTGGCTTTGCCTGAACTAATACACCCTCTTAGTTGACTATTTACTTTGATAAGAGAGTTTCTATCTTTATGGGAATTATGCTTCCTGATTTTTGCCATATTTTTTTCCTTTTGTTGTATATCCTTTTTAATTTGGGATGCCACCAGGGTTGTTTGTTTCTAGGTGGTTGTACAGAGTTTCTGAGAGCAATTCAGCATAGGCTGCTGTAGTCTGTGGATTTGGAGGGGGATTACATTTTGACAAACTATTAGATAATAAAAGGTCATTTTTAGTTAGTTAGTTAGTTAGTTTAGATAGTTCCTAAATGATAACAGTTTTAATGGGATTATGGCATTGATATTGACTTAGAAGGAGACAGATTCATGGTCAGACCTTAACAGGGAGGATAAAACATTAGGCGGGTGCAGTGTTCTCCCATATTTGTAAGCACGAGGTCCAGTACGTTGGAGCATCTAGTGGCTGTATTCACTCTTTGGTCAATGGTGTTTGTATTTACAAAGTCCAGGAATCTCTGTGCCTGAAGATTTGAAGCCATGTAGGATTCCCACTTTATAGAGGGATGATTAAGGTTTCCCAGGATTAGAGTGTTATTCTGGATGGTAAGTGTCTCCAGTAAGTCTAAGTATGCATTATACGTTTCTTGGGACATGGAGGGTGACATATAGCTGACTAGGATATGGTATAAAATGTTGTCTATGGTGATCTACATGTGGAGGAATTCCAACACATTATCCTGTTTGACCACCTCAGAGGTATGCTTGTTACTGATGTATATCGAGACATCTCCTGATTTAGCCCTTGTCTGTGCAGCTACTCGTCTAAAAGTGTGGTAGGCACTGAAATCTTGCCCTGTTGGAGTACTCTCTGCTGATTTAAACCATGTCTCTGCAAGTGCACAGATGTCCATATTCTCCCAGATGAGCAAGGTTTGTATGGGGTGTAGTTTTCTGTTTAGGCTCCTGTCATTGAGCAGTAGCACCTTGAGTTTCTGTTGAATTGATTTTGCTATGTTAGTAGATTTGTCAGTTTGGCATTGCCTAGAGGCCAGAGGTGCAGACCATTTTTGGCAAAGCAATGTGGTTTATTAACCATGCCCTCCCAAGCTGACAAATATCCCATTAGAAAAACACCAGAAAGACAGCCGGTTGTTGAAATCAATCATTTTTTGTTTATATTGTGGCATCATCCTCAGTGATGGTAATATACTGGTCAGTACTAAGCTCATACCAGCTGAGACACATGGTCTGAAAGCTCCATAATGTCTCTCTTCATATATACCAGGGAGGTACATCTCAAGTCATTTACACCTACATGAGCTATAATGGAATCATACTGTTACCTGTGGAGTAGTGACTTGAGTGTGTGCATGATTTGGCAGATTCTGGCTTCAGATAAACAACTAACAGTTATCTTCTCTTTGTTTAGTCTGCTTAAAGGGGGGCATCAGTATATCTTACAATGAAGTCCCCTTTGATAAGTGTCCTGGGAAGTGCATTTGATGCTTTAGGGCCTTAGTGTTTGGAGCTCCACTGAGAGTGACAGAATGTGTGGCGTTAGGTGGTGTTTTTTTTTCTGAGTGCCTTTGTGCTTGTTGAGGCATAACTTTGACAATGAGTTGACTAGGTGATATTTGTTGTTTAGGAAGATTGCTTTTACATACCTCAGCATACATTAGTCTATGTATGTGTCATGTACTATGTGAGATGGGTGTTGTCTACAGGGTTTTTACAACCTGATGTACACTTGTATGTGAGAGTTTAGCCTCCAATGTCATTAAGTACACTGTTTACATACTGTGCTTGCATTTTTAAGGATTAAGTGGTTGTCGGTAAACATGAGCCAATTGCTACATTGTCTCAAGATGACCCTATCCATCAAGATGTATTCAGAGAAGTTAGGAAATTGCATATCCATGCTGTTCAGTCCTTTGATTTGTGAGGCGCAAGGGGGTGTTGTATTGGGGTCAGAAGGCTATTAAGGGTACTTTATTACTGAAGATTATGATAAACGGTGCTAATTTCTACTAACCTGAATGTTTACACAATACTGAATTCTACTAAATCTGTAGGTATTTCCACTTAACTACCATCTAGCTGCTGTAAGCTTGTTGGCACACAAGTACGGTTGCCACCTTTTTTTGTGGCAAAAACCGGACCAAAACTACCCCCCCCTTGCATTTCCTAAACCCTGCCTCTCTCCACCCACTCCACCTTCCACCTCACCCACTCCTCTGCCCATGTTATGACATAAATGCTTATGTCCTCTTAATGTGGAATGCCTTCATTTACCTTTTCTCCTTTGTTTAAATAAGTCTCAGTTTTAAACGCATCACATTAGCAATGAATTTCAATTGAAAAGTATTCCATGGCTGTTTTTTTTTTTACAAACTCTGGCATTCTTTTTGTGCAGATACACAGAATACCGAAGTTTGTACAGTACTTTCCAGACTACTGGACCAACATTCTGATTTCAGGGTAATCCAGAAAAATAACAGATAGGTGTCAATGATATGCACAAGGTATTTGCGCTATATTGCTTCTTTACAGGGTAGAGTTTTATGGAACATTCTTTTTAGGTGTTTGCTACTACACAGGACACTTCTAACCCATGCAAATACACAAAATTTATAGCAGCACAGAAAAAACAAAAAACTGACTATTGTGTCCTCTGGCCAATAAAATGACTCCACTATAATTCCATTTGTCTATTTCCCAATTCAAACAGACCAGGCAAACACCCCTGTCACACAATGTATAAACTTGGTCCTCCTAATGTAAAAAAAAAAACAAAAAAAACAGTAGAGGAGACTCACAAGTACAGTGTTGAAACAAACCACTTAAATAACTAGCTGTAAATCCTTTGTTGAAGACAATTGCAAGACAGCCTTACAGCAGTAACAGTGAGAGGAAGAGCATTTTTTTTGCAAAAACAATCAGTGTGAAGTGCACACATTAAAGCAGGAAACCATAGTGATAACTCAAAATAACATGTTATTTCACAATCAAAGGTACTTAACTTTGCTTGGATTGTATTGGATACAAGTAAATCACTTCTGTAATGCAGGCTAGGACTCCAAGCTTTGCTGAGCGCCTGGAAAATGAACAGCAGGCAATATGTAGTAAAGGAGGTTTACTCAAGAGCAATGCTGGTTTGTTGGGTGGGCACTCAGCATCATGGATCTGTGGAAAACCAATGGGTGGGAAGAGAATATGAATAGCATATACAAAAGCCAATAGCAATGAAAGAGGGGAAAGTGGGACTTTGCAAATCATATTGGATCTCAGCACTAAAAACAGACATCTTACATTAAGAGGGCCCCCTGTACCCCTGTGGCAAAAGAATGTAGCAAATGACCTATCTGAGTTGGAGATTGTTGGAATAAGGCTCAGTACTGAGGATTTCCATTAGCCAACTTGTTTGAAAATTGCTTAACTTAGCTTGTATTTAGGCAGCATGTTTGAAAGGGCCTGTGCTCAGTTTACAGTAGCTGATTTAGGATTGGTGTGCTCTCTCTGATGCCTGGAGTGAATCAAAATGAAATCCAAGGCATCCTTTGAAATCTACGGAAAAAATAAGTATTTTTATTTACTGTACTGCACTTTTAAACTGTGTATTACTGAATTGCCACCTACTTTTAATTGTTTTTTTTAGCTATTTTAATTGCTTTGCTGTTTCACTGTTTAAGTCAGTTTTTCCTGCACTTTGTATTTTCTAGTACTTGTGTATTTTATAGCATAGACTAGATTCAGATTTGCTGAATCTAGGCTGTCTAGCATCATCTGAGCACTAAAACCAGCCATCTTATATTAATGGGGCCCCCTGCATCCTTGTGGCAGAAGAGTGTAGTAAGGGACCCATCTGACTTGGAGATTGCTTGAATAAGACTCAGTATTGAGCATTTTCATTGGTCAGCTTGTTTAAAAATTGCTTAACTTGTTTTAAAAAAGGGTTCTCGCGGTTGCTACATGTTTTAACATGGCTCCACAGAGTTTGGGAACCAGCCACTGCTCTAATATCTTTATCCGAACAATCCGAAGCATCTGTTTGCACGTAGTGTGCCTTCACACATCATTGAGCAGTGGAGGTAACCATTGACAGTTATAGACACAAAAGCTAAAGTAGATTTATTTTCCCTTAGAAGCTGCCTGTGCTCCAACTGAGGAGTCCCTTAAATTGCACTTAGCTTTTTGGAGAGCACCTCAGCTAGACTTTCTACCAGCATTTGCCACTTTAACTGAAATCTCCTAATTGCTAATAGTCTTGTACCCCTTGAGAGACCCAGTTGTATAGACCCAGCATTAAGCTCCCAATTAAACCACATCCTTCCTCATTAAAATAAACAGATTTACACCTAGTATTATGATGGTCAGTTCTCCTCTGTTTCTGCTGACAGCCTAATTGACATGGGTATCCTGAGGCAGTGTAGCAATTGCCTCATGTACACTGACAACCCACTATTCCTAAACCACTCAAGCTCAATTTGTGAGAGATGAATATACATTTGGAATCCTTGCTGTCTCATTGACAGGACAGTGACACTGAATAGGTTGTCAGTCCACATACTACAACTCCTGCAGAAACCACACTCTCAACACATAAACCATCATACATGGAGGTATTCACCAGAAATAAACACCAGAGACCTCCAAAACACAAACTTGATATACAGTACTTAAAGCACTCAATACACATAAAACCACAAGCACAAGTGTCTCATCAAACAAGCTCCTAAGGCATAGCACATCTAAACCAAATTTTTTGGTCATAGGTGACTCTATAGTGAGACATGCAGATGTCTCACTTACCAGTCTGGACAAAGAAAAGGTTAAGGTCAGCTGTCTGTCAGGAGCCAGAATCCACCAGTTCACACATGCATTCAAGTCTTTCCACAACAAATATAGTCATAGCTCATGTTGGTGTGAATGACTTGAAATGTACCTCACTGGACTATATGAAGAGAGACATGACTGAGCTCTCAGAATATGTGTCTCAGGGAGGTATGTCCCTAGTCTTGAGCAGCATGCTACCATTACCTAAGATGATACCACAATTTAAACAAAAAATGATTGACTTCAATAACTGAATTAGTTTCTGGTGTCATAAGGGGATCCAGTACCTGTCAGCCTGGGATGACATGGTAGATAGACCAAATTGCTTTGCCAGGGATGGTCTTCATTTGTCATCTCTGTAATTTCGGTTACTGGCTACGGTTCTTGCCACCCCCATAATGCCTTTTTAGGCAATGTCACAACAACAAAATGCTCGATGTAAAAATATCTTCAAAAAGCAACATCAAGGTTATGCTGATAAACACTAGGGGTCTAAACCTAAAACTGCACTCACTGAAAGCAGCCCTCACCTTTGAAGATGCTGACATCTGTGCAGTCACAGAAACATGGTTTAAGGCTTCAGAAAACACCCCAATCATACTGGGTTATGATACTTTCTACACATTCAGTGCACAAACTGAAAGTGCAAGAACTAAAAGAGGTGGACTATCAATATTCATCAAAAATAAATACACCTCTAGATTGTTTAAACAAAACCATTCTCTTGAACGTATGCATGTCCATTTGACTGTAGGTAAGACCCCTCTCCAAGTTATTGCTAATTATATGACCCCACATGAACCAGGGTACCCACACTGCATACTTGGATCTACTTGAATCACTCAAGACACAACCAAAAACTCTGGTTTTAAGTGACTTTAACTACCCATCCATAGACTGGGTAAATTATGCATTTACTAACACACTTGCCCAAAGGTTCATTGAATTCATCAACTCCAATGCCCTGGACAAGTTGGTTGATAACCCACAAGGGGCCCAAACATTCTGGATCTGGTGCTCACTAATATGGGTGATCATTGCACCACCCCATGTGTGCAGCCCTACCTAGTGAGGTTTGATCATAAGCCAGTTTCATTAGAAGTAACAGTAACATTATTCCCCCTAGTAGCAACAACTAGACTAAAGAACATCTCCAAAACCAATTAAAACTTAGTACATGACAGCATTAATATCTTCATAGCACCTGCCCTCAGTGATGGCATAGACACCTATACTGGGATTTATACCAATGTCTTATATAAGCATCTATACAAATGTATTGACTCAGCTGTACTTGATAGGATCAAAACAAAATCCTCAAGAAAGAACAAGATTGTCTGGTGGACATCCACCATTAACAGTTTATATAATCAGAGAAAGAAATTCCTGTCCAAGAGCAGGAAGGAATGGTCTCTGAATTGGAAGCATTCCCCCCTCAGCATAAACAAACAAATAAGACACTTCATAGGGCATTCTAAAGCTAACTATGAATCCAAATTAGCCTCCTTCACTAAGGATGACCATAAGGCCTTCTTTAGCTACATAAAAAAAAAAACTTAAAGAAAATCCCCAGATCTACACAGAACTGGTTATTAATGGCACCCCATATACTGAACCCACAGAAATAGCCAACCTGCTAACTGACAGGTTCAGTGAAAACTTCTCCCCCCGTCCCACCACATATCCCCAAAGCACCCCTACCACCTGCACTCCAGTTAGTATCTCCAAAGAGCAGCTTGTAAATTCTCTCCAAAGTCAAAAACACAGCACCTATGTGCCTGATAACATTTGAGGCTGTGTTCTAAAAGGATTAAGACAGGAACTAGCTGCACTGCTGGGTACTCTTTTTAATCATAGTCTAAGCACTGGTTTTGTACCTGCTGAATGGAAAACCGTAACTGTCATCCCGTTATGTAAAGGAGGTGCCTTCACAGATCCAGGGAACTACATAAGCCTAACCAGCCTAATCTGCAAGGCTATGTAAAGAACAATCATGAATCTTATCAACAAAGATATAGTAGACCTCCAAAAGCATGACCTGACCCAGTTTGGCTTTGTTAAAGGGAGATCCTGCCTCTTGAACTTGCTGAACTTCTTTGAGACAGTCACCAAAGCCCTGGATGAAGGCAAATCTGTGCATATGGCCTACCTGGACCTGGTCAAGGTCTTTTACACTATTCCCCACTCAGGCATCATTGATAAACTCACCCAGATGTAGATCAACCCATTTAATATCAGGTGGGTTGCAAACTGGTTCACCGATAGAATGCATACAGTCAAAATAAGTGACTCTACCTCCACCAGCAGACACATAACCAGTGGCGTTCCACAGGGATCTGAGCTGGGGCCCCTATTGTTTCAAATCTATGTCTCAGATGTACAAGCTAAAGCAAAATGCCTATGGCTGACAAAGTTTTCTGATGATTGCAAACTGGGTGCAGTCATCGAGTCCACAAACAATGTCAACATCCTACAAGAGGGACTTACACAGAAAATCGATTAGTGCCAAAGTCATGAGCTAAAACTCAATGTAAAAAATGCATTATCATCCCCTTTGACAAGGGTGATGTCCCTGCAGATTACCACATTAATAACAACACCCTAAGCATGCAATCAGTGGTGACTTCTTAAGTTCTAATGCACTAGACCAGCTCGTCTCATCCCCCACAAGGGGAGATAACATTCTGGAGGTAGCAAACAACGACCACAGTATCCAAAAAGTTCTTTAATAAAATCTCTGACGTCTCAGCCAAAGCCTTCAAGGAGAATAAAATTGTATACAAGCATCCACATTTTATAACAAACTAATAACTCAATTAAACAATTAAGCAATTAATTAAGCAACACTCTCCAATTGAACTCAGCATTGAGCCCACAAGGAGATATAGTTTTATACTTTAAAATAAGCAGAGCTTCTTTTTGCAGTAACACAGTTTTAACATCCTGCTGACAATACATTATTGGCTTAACTTGTTCTAAAATAGTGGCTTTTAAACCTTCACTATTTTTGTTATGACATTCTAAAAAATGCAAAGCTGCAGGGCTTTCAATATTACCATTCTTAATGTCCCTTATATGCTCTAACAATCTCAGTTTAAAGGCCCTTTTTGTTTCTCCTATGTAATACATATTACATGGACAACATAGAGCATAAATAACCCTACTGACTTACAACAAAACTGCTTAACAGGAGTAAACTTAACATCATTAATAAATGGAAAACATGATGTGATATATTTGCAACCTTTGCAATTTCCACAAGGTAAAGTGCCAACTTGGCATGGTTCTTTATATAATGTAGGTGGAGACAAAATAAATTTACTTTTAACCAAAAATTTTTATATTTCTACCTCTCCGATAGGAAAATTGTAAATTAACATTCAGCCACTGTTCAACATTTTACAAGAAAGTAAAAAGACCAAAATTGTTTTACTATATCAAGAAATTGAGAAGTAAAACAAACATAAGTGGTTACAAAATACATATTTTCCTTACAGTTATTATTACCATTATATTGAGCCACATTTTTGCAGGGAAAGTAACTATTTACACCATCAAAAAGCTTAACTCTTTTAACTAATTTATCAAAACATCTGTTTAAAATATCTTTGTTATATCCCCTACTCAAGAAAGATTCCACCAAAGTATTCATTTCTTGCTGAAAAATGTCAGGTCTTCCACATAATCTATATGTACGTAACATTTCCCCATATGGTAAGGCATCCAACGTATGAGGAGGATGAGTTTTGATGGTCTAAAAATGGGACTTATTGTCCCATTTTTGGATGCTATTCTCGATATTTCTAATGGTACTAAAATTATTACTTCGATCAATAGAAAATTTGAGGGTACTAATTTTTATTTACATGGAACTAGTGGTCATCCTCCTCATACGTTGGATGCCTTACCATATGGGGAAATGTTACGTACATATAGATTATGTGGAAGACCTGACATTTTTCAGCAAGAAATGAATACTTTGGTGGAATCTTTCTTGAGTAGGGGATATAACAAAGATATTTTAAACAGATGTTTTGATAAATTAGTTAAAAGAGTTAAGCTTTTTGATGGTGTAAATAGTTACTTTCCTGCAAAAATGTGGCTCAATATAATGGTAATAATAACTGTAAGGAAAATATGTATTTTGTAACCACTTATGGTTGTTTTACTTCTCAATTTCTTGATATAGTAAAACAATTTTGGTCTTTTTTACTTTCTTGTAAAAATGTTGAACAGTGGCTGAATGTTAATTTACAATTTTCCTATCGGAGAGGTAGAAATATAAAAATTTTTGGTTAAAAGTAAATTTATTTTGCCTCCACCTTCATTATATAAAGAACCATGCCAAGTTGGCACTTTCCCTTGTGGAAATTGCAAAGGTTGCAAATATATCACATCATGTTTTCCATTTATTAATGATGTTAAGTTTACTCCTGTTAAGCAGTTTTGTTGTAAGTCAGTAGGGTTATTTATGCTCTATGTTGTCCATGTAATATGTATTACATAGGAGAAACAAAAAGGGCCTTTAAACTGAGATTGTTAGAGCATATAAGGGACATTAAGAATGGTAATATTGAAAGCCCTGTAGCTTTGCATTTCTTAGAATGTCATAACAAAAATAGTGAAGGTTTAAAAGCCACTATTTTAGAACAAGTTAAGCCAATAATGTATTGTCAGCAGGATGTTAAAACTGTGTTACTGCAAAAAGAAGCTCTGCTTATTTTAAAGTATAAAACTATATCTCCTTGTGGGCTCAATGCTGAGTTCAATTGGAGAGTGTTGCTTAATTAATTGCTTAATTGTTTAATTGAGTTATTAGTTTGTTATAAAATGTGGATGCTTGTATACAATTTTATTCTCCTTGAAGGCTTTGGCCGAGACGTCAGAGATTTTATTAAAGAACTTTTTGGATACTGTGGTCGTTGTTTGCTACTTGCTGCTTGCTACTTGGTGCCTCTTCGTTGTTTTTGAGATAACATTCTGGACTTGGTTCTCACCAACATGGGCAACCACTGCACCACTTCCATAGTATGTTCTTCCCTGGTGAGATCAGACCATTGGTCTACTCATTCTAAGTTTCTATCCCACCCAACCCCTCCCCAGCCATAACCAGGCTAAAAAACTTCTCAAAAGCTTACTACAACCTCCTAAGGGAGGGTATCAGTAGCTTCACACCACTGACCCCCTCAGAAGATGCAGACAACTGTGCTGAACAGTATTCCAATGCAGTATACAAGAACCTGTATAACTGCATGGACTCAGCCATACCCAACAGAACTAAAACCTGCCCCTCAAGGAAACACAAACCTGTCTGGTGGACATCCTGTATTATCAGGCTTTGCAACAAAATGAAGAAACTGTTGTCCAATGGTAAGAAGGAACAACTTCCAAATTGGAAAAACTCCCTCCTCAGCTTCAACAAGCAAGTTAGAACACTAGTGAAAACCTCCAAAAACAATTATGAGTTGAAACTAGCCTTCGAAACAAAGGGAAATCACAAGTCCTTCTTCAGTTACGTCAGGAACCTCCATGGCAAAGCCCAGGTTTGTACTGAATTAGTACTTAATGGTACCACTTACACTGATCCTGTTGACTTAGCTAACCTGTTAGCTGATAGGTTCATTGCAAACTTTGCCCCCCCGCAAAGGCCCATTCGACATCCCAATACTTGTCCCACACCTCACATCTCTATAGACCAAGTGTTAAAGGCCCTATCCAAGGCAAAAAACAGAGCTTCCATGGGACCTGATATTACCCAGGGTGTATTCTGGACTATCTCCAGTAAAAACTAGCTTTGCCACTGAGCACCCTATTCAGCTACAACCTAATTACAGGCTTCATTCCAGCAGAGTGAAGAACTGTCATTGTCATTCCCATGCACAAAGTTGGTGCCACTACTAACCTGGGAAACTAGTGCCCAATTAGCTTGACAATTCTGATCTTTAAAGCCATGGAGCATATTATTATGGATCTCAAGAACAAGGACATAGGCAGTCTCCAAGCACTTGATCTCACCCAGTTCAGATTCATCAGGGGCAGATCTTGCCTATTGAACCTGGTTGACTTCTCTGAGATTGTCACCAAGGCCCTGGATGAGGGAAAGTCAGTAGATACAGCCTACCTTGACTTGGACAAGGCCTTCAAAAGCATCTATACCATAACATCGACAGCTTAGATTGTTGAATCCTAAAACATTGACACCTAAGCATCGAAAGCTAACAATAGTGAAGGGCCACATCATCAAATTCTTTCTGCGGGAAAGAATTTGAGTGGCCGTCCATAAACAAAATAAACAAACACACCCAACACCTCCCCTAATTAAATATACCAACTCTGAGATTGCTCTACATTGGGGAAAGGGCAAATGCTTGATAATGGCCACCCGAATTCTTTCCCGAGGAAAGAATTCAATGATGTGGCCGTACGTTATTGTAAGCATTTGACGCTTAGGTGTCGATGATTAAGCATTCAACAACCCAAGCTGTTGACAATTCAATAGGAACCCCCTTTAACACAATCCCCCAATCAGGCATCATCACAAAGGTAACACAACTTGGTGTAAATCCCTATCTCATCAGGTGGGTGGCCAACTGGCTCACTGATAGGACCCACATGGTCAAAATAGATGCCACCACCTCCGAAAACAGGTATGTCACTAGTGGTGTTCCTCAGGGATCTGTCCTGGGACACCTGCTGTTTGACATCTACTTCTCAGAGGTCCAGGATAAGACAAAGGGCCTGTGACTGGCTAAGTTTGCGGATGACTGTAAGTTGGGTGCTGTTGCTGACTCCCCAAATGATGTTAACATACTGCAAGAGGGTCTTACAGCTACAAATAACTGGTGCCAAAGTCATGGCCTTAAGTTTAACACACAAAAAAAAATATCATACCATTTGGCAAAAGCACAGCCCCTGATGATTACCACATCAACGGCAACCCCCTAAGCACACAACCTGTGTTGAGAGACTTGGATACTCAGGTTGACAACAATCTCACATTTCACCATCATGTGGCAGCAGTAGCCAGAAAAGCCTTTTGCTTGGTTCATCTCATAAGTAAAGGGACTGCATCCAGAAAAAAGGAGTTTATTACCTCTCTGTACTCCTCCCTCATTAGGCCTATAATTGAGTATAATGTGTTTGATTTGTACTTCTCCAAACACTTGCACCAACTGGAAAGGCCACAGAAATACCTCACAAAGAGAATACATGGCCTCTAGCACCTGTCCTATGCGGACAGGCTCAAATCACTATCACTCTGCTTGGTATCATACAGATTACTCAGAGGTGTTCTATCTCATCTACAAGGCAATATTCACCCTGCCCTACTAGAGATGCTCCATATCCGTAAGTCTAACTCCTCGCACATTACCTGCTCAGTAGGCTTAAATCTAATATGCAACATAAAAAAAAACCTGCTGGAGAGACAGGTTTGTCTCCCAGAGGCTGCCCTGTCTCTGGAATAGCCTTCCCATACATGTCAAACAGTACCTCGCTGACCCTCTTCAAGTGCAACCTTGATGAGTGGATGGGAAACCACAAATTTGACCCAGGGTTCCACCTTTGTCACTCATTGACAGAATTGACAGGTGCTGACTGAGGGTTCTTCTTTGGAGATAAACTTTTGGCTAGGCTTGTAAGAACCCCATGGTCATTAGCCTAGTAACCTCCTATGATCCTATAATCCTATGAGAGATGTGGGCACACAGGTTGATAGCAACCTTTCCTTTGACCACCATGTCTCCACAGTGATAAGAAATGCTTTCTGCATCACCCTTGTAAGTAAGGCCATTGCTTCCAGAACAAAAGAGGTTATAACCCCCATGTACACGTCACTCATCAGGCCAATAATAGAGTGCAATGCTACCTTTGGTATGTAAATTACCAGGCACCTGCAGCAACTGGAAAGACCTCAGAGGTTTCTTACAAAGAAAATTCAGGATCTTCAGCATATGTCATATGTTGAAAGACTGAAATCACTGTCACTATACTCTGTGTCTTACAGACTACTCAGAGGTGACCTCTGCCTTGCATATAAAGCAATCTCAGATCCTGCTCTAATGGAAATTCTGCACATTCATAAATCGAATGGTATAAGATACACTTGCTCTAGGGAATTAAACCTAGCATGTGACATCAACAGGACTTGCTGGACAGACAGATATGTCTCACAGAGGTTACCTCTCCTCTGGAGCAAACTTCCAATTCAGGTGAAGCAGAGCCCCTCGCTGACCCTATTTAAGGGTAATTTGGATGATTAGATGGGAAACTGCAAATTCACCCTGGGAGTTTCACCTGCATCCCTGTAGGACAGTGGCAGTAGTTGTTGACTTAGTTCCACTTAATAACTTGATATTCTTAGGAATAGGGGTTGTAGTTTACTAGGCTTGTAAAGGCCCTAGGGCCATTAGGCTAGTAACTTCCTATGATCCTATAATCCTATGATCCTATGATCCTAAGATAAGAGGTAAAGGCCAGAGACACGGTCTTATAAAAAAAAAACAACAGCAAAAGAGTGGGAGGGTTGGGAAAACAAGCAAGCTACCTAGAGATGCATCCAATTTAATAAAGGCAATATCGGAGCTCTGTTAAAAACTTTAGAATAATATATTAATTGGGGATGGGGCAGGTACAGAATGCAACTTTAAGCAAGCAGATAATGAGAATATAAAAACACTGAAGCACAAAGTGGGGCAGAGAAAGTTCTCTCACTATTCACCTTCTACTACAGTTTAAGATACCAAACTATGCAAGCATTTACCAGTAACACTAAATTCAATAATACATGACTAAGGTTCAAAATATGGCAGTAGTACACAGTTCTGCCACAACTGTGAATTATACTATGAGACTATGGGTCAGCAAGGTTTAAAATCCAAACAGATTGCTTTTACAAGTAATTCTATTGTGGAACTAGAAAAGCAGAATAATGAAGAAATTAAGTCTTCCCACGACTGTTAATTAAATACAAGAGTAAGGTCTCAGAACAAACTAAACCAAACCAAACACTGATGCTATTCAAACTCAACCTAGATAATTGGATGGGACACCACAAACTCACCTCTGGGGTGGCACCCATGTAACTCATGGACAGGGGTAGCCGGTATTGATCATAGACCTGATCTGTTCATAAATTCGTTCTGCGAACTACCCAAAACGAACAACTTGGAATACTTCAGATTAGCATGGCTAGGCTTGTAAAGGTTAGAGTGCTACTAGCCCAGTAACCTCCTATGAACTTATGAACCTAAAAAATGCAAACAGATGGAAAAGAGCAGAAAAGTACAAAGAAGTTATCATCAAATCTGTGGTCATATCTCCCCCCCCCATCATACACACCTTTAGAGTGACTGTCTTGTGGACTCATTATTGCAGCATGATGTCATTTTCCTTATATGGCTTGCAGTACTACACAGAGTACTAAATTGTGGTCTGACCAGGACCTACTTGAATACGATTATCTCTTTGCTTCTGGAGTCTAATACACAGAAGATACATCGCAGAATTCTACTTGCTTCCACAACTGAATTTTAATTCTGATACTAACAGTCCATTTCACATAAAATGAATACTCACAGACATGGCTCTCACTATGTTTTCATTAGTTGCATGTCCATCAGTTGAGCTTACTCTTTACACCATGGTTGTTGTGACCGAGTTGTAGTTTTTGCATTTTTTCTGCCGTGAACCTCAACTGCTACAGTTCATGTCACTTATTCAGCTTTCCAAAAGCCTCCTTAGACTGTTCCCATATTCTGCACTGCCCCATCTTTCATTGCAGTGTAAGAAAAGGAGATGATCCTGCTCTCTGTTGCCATAGATATTTCAAAACCAAATAGACTGAGGAGTAGTGGACGAGTACTGGCATCTATGGTACCTCAATGGTCATGTCTCCTATTTCTGTGTTTGTCCTTCCTACCCTAGATCTCTGTGTTCTACGACTGAACAATGTAGCAATCTGCTTACTCAAACTTGATCTTAACCCCATCAGTTTATATATCAGCCAGATGAGTGAGACCAAATAAAAGGCCTTGTTGTAATACTGGTAGGACATTTGCACTGTTACTCCTATCTTAAGATTTCTTGTAACTACGTTGTACTATAGGATTACATTCACTAACAATTCGTTTTGGCCAGGATTCCATGTTAGTTGATATCCTGGACCTGCCCCATAGTTCCTCAGGTTTTTCCTGCTTTTCTACTTTTGCAAAGGTACCACACTTGCAGTTTGGAGGAATGGGGATTCAACATGACACAAGAATATTAGACACCTAAGGGTGAAAGTACACAAGTGGTGAAAGAAAGAGTGGAAGAGTGCATTGTAGCATTGAACTCTTTAAACAGAATGAGTAAAAAAAAAAAAGTGGACTTGATATGTATTATGAGCAATGACCTGGCATGCAATCATGGTAAGGTTACCACCTTTTCAAATACTCAAAGTGAGACTTTTATGTGGAAATATGGTGTTTTGCATGAAAATCATATTTACAACCAGTGCTAAGACAGGATTTCACTTTTTTGCCAAAGTAAATGGTTACTGTTTTATAATTTTAGTTGTTTCTGTCATTTCATAAAAAATGTTTCGAATACAAAATATTTTCACTATATGGCTGATACTAAAGAAATACTTAAAATTTGGCATTTTTCATGTTTTTTGCAGTACTCAACTGCCTTACTAGGGAACTGTCCTATGTAAAGAGATACAGGTGGTAAATTTAGTCATGAGCAGTATAGGCATTGGAAGGGACAAATAGCCATATTTTGATATGAGAACAGGGTGGTATCACTTTTTCAACTCATTTTCATTCTGTTCTATTCACATACACAAACAGAGTAGAACTATGAGTACTGCAAATCAAATATGGAATTTCCCTAATTCCCCGTTTGACAAACAGAGAAAGGAAAACAATGCAGACCTGTCAAAATCAAAATTAAATTTAGTTAATTTGAAAATTTAGGAGGGGATATGGATATGGATGGGGGCATGCCCCCTGCATAAAATACATACTTTACAATATTTGACTTCACAATGCTTTGGATGACATTGTATGATATTTTGGGCATAAATCTCAAAAACGTTATCTCAGACCCACTGATACATTATCTTACTGGCAGCATGTCACATGAGTGAAGACAAAAGATTTCTTACCCCAGAAAAGAATTTTCCAGAGAGCAGACATCTGCTCTCCTTTAGTCTGAATTCTGACATAATTTAAGTTTGACAAGATATCGATATGATCCTACAAAAATCCGTAAGGCACAGAAGAGGTAGCTAAATACCTAATTCTGCTATATCTATCCCATTTATGACTTAAATAAGATGCCTGTAAAATTATAAACCTCCATAATTAGAGGAAGTACTTTCTTTTGATATGTGATATAGGCCCTTCCTTATTCCTGCACTCACCAACTACTTGTAATCCTTAAATTAATCTTCACCATTTCTGTCTCCAGCATACATTCTTTATAACTGCTGTCTTAGTTCAGCTACCTTTCCTAGCTTATTTTCAGTCATTTTGTACCTGCAACACCATCACTCTATTGTTTATCCATATCTTTTACTGCTAGTTAAGTCTCACTGTTCATTTTGATCTACATCTAATACTATGCAAATGTGTGTTAACATTTACTCCATAAAACCCTGGCCTGTGGTTTACATGTGATCAGCCTATTAGCCCAGTCAATAAAAAGAAAACTAACTACATAAATGTATTTATTTATTTATTTATTTGCATTTATTTACTGGAATAGTCCATCTGGGCAAAACCTCTCTTAAGCAGAGTCCTATAGAGGAAAGCTTCAGAGATTAGTATTACATTACAAATTAACAAAAGATTAAACATACAATCAAATAACTTCTATATGCATTACCATGTGGTCTAATTGCTGATAAAGTTATAGGGTTACATTAGATGGCATGGCCTACATTTTTTTTTATTTAGTTTTACCACAGCCAAATAAAAACAGATAAAGTTATCAATAAGACAAAAAGGTGGCTCTGAGTGTCTTCATCACAACTTCAACCATATTAAGAGATATTTATTATTATTTATTTGTTTTTGTTGCCCAGGAAAAGTCCTACATGGTAAAACACATTTCAGCTGAGGCCCGGGGGATAAAAGCTCTGCATTTGAGTTACACATGACGTACATTTATAATTGCAGGGTAAAAGAAATCTATACATGAGCTTATTTACATGATTTTTAAATATATTTAAATACTTCTTACATGAACATAACATTTTCACATAAAAAACAAGACAGAAATTAACATAAATTGATTAATTATTGAATAGAGAAATAATATACAATAACAATTAATGTATTTATAGCACAATGGCTATTTTGAGTCTAATAATAATTTACAGGCAAGCAAGTAGACTGCAGCTTAAATAATTATAAGACAGACATGAATGGATAAGTTATGGAAATAATCAGAAAGAAATGGACAAAGGAGGATTTGAAGTTAGTGGTGGGGTATGAAAGATAAAGGAAAAGTAAGAGTTTAGGAAAAAAGTTCAGAATGAGGAGAAGTGATAAGGTACAAAAGGAATGGGCAGCAAACTGGCTATAAGAGCTGGAGAAAAGCAATTTGAGTAAAGCTAGCCAAGTGAGCAGAAGAACAGAGCCATCTTTGGCATAGAGGCTATTTAAGCAAAGTTTTGACATTTAAGTTTTCTATTTTAACTGTTTGGCGATTTCATTCCTGAGTTTTTAGATATAATTAGAGTAGAGGGAGTCTCCAGTGGTATTGAACATCCTACTGATACATAGTAAATGTTTATTGCTAGAGCAAAGGTCGCTAGTGGGTAAATAGTACAGTAGAGTATTTTGTAATGCTGTACATTTGCCTGGACAGTGTAATATATTGTAGACATTTATTAGTTGTGAGTGTGTCAACTAGCATGGAGGTTCAACCCAGTTTAATTGTTTTAATGCAAGGCAGTGCTTTGTTTTATAAGATAGGTTAGTTGCAAATATAGCTATTTTGTAGTAGCAGGAGGCTAGTTTAATTTCATATGTAGTGCTGATATTTATAAGAATAGAGGAAGCATATAATAGAGATGAAAGGAGGTATACTGCTAAGACAATTAATTCCTGCTTGATAGAGGGAGCGAAGTTTTTGGTGAGTTTTCTTAAAAGAATGAAGTATATGGTGATCAAATTTGAGACTGCCATCTGTTATGTCTCTGAGTAGTTTAGTTTGGTGTAAGTGTTCTATTTATGTGTTATTACTTGTAATATGAAATTAATGTTTCTGGTAAAGGTGTTGTTTTGGAGTGAATAACCTAATTTTTTTTTGTTTTTTGGCATTAAGCAGAAAGTTAGAATTTTTTAACCGAATTTCAATGCCAGTGAAAGATTTTTGAGTGATTTCCTGTAATTTTGTTATTGACGGGGCACAGCAGATGAAGGATGAATTGTCAACATATTGTACAAGCAATACGTGTTCTAGTGGTATGTTTATGTATGCAAATATTAAATGGAAGGGTACAAGTACTGACACTTGGGGGGCACCAACAGAAATTGGTTGAAATGCTGAAATGTTTTGTTGCCATTTAGTTGCCTGCTGATGATTGCATAAATAACTAAACCAGGAGGGGTAAGTTGCAAGTTTAGAGAGGAGCTTTCAGTGGGAAATGTTTATTATAAATCATATTACTATTTTTGATATAGGAATGTTAATGTGGCTAATGTGGCTAACTTGCTGAATATTTTCAAATGTTTTTCAAGTGTGTGTGTGTGTGTGTGTGTGTGTGTGTGTGTGTGTGTGTGTGTGTACGCGCACACCCGCGTTTATGCACAGACATGTGATATGTGTTTTTGGGTGAGCATCAACATTCTTTGTTATTCATTATTATTTTTTGTTATTGGTTTTCAATGAAATTCACTAAAACAAATAATAACCCACAAACTACCACATAGGTGGTAGTCCCCTAAATATGGAAGATGTAATAAGGGATCTGGAGACCCATGTAGATTGTAATCTCACCTTTGATAATCACATTGCCAAAGTGGTTAGAAAATCCTTCTATGTGGCCCATCTAATCACAAAAGGGTTCGCATCCAGATCAAAAGAGGTCATTGTGCCCCTCTACTCATCACTCATCAGACCCTTCATAGAGTACAACGCCCCATTTGGTATGTACCTTACAAGACTCCTGCAACAGCTGGAAAGACCACAGAAGAACCTCACCAAGAGGATCATTGTCCTCCAACAGATGCACTATGCAGCTTGACTGAAGAAACTCCAGTTGTACTCGGTTGCATACCGCCTACTCAGAGGTGATCTCTGCCTGACATACAAGGCCATGTCCAACCCAGAATTGATGGACATGCTCCACCTAAAGAAAACCTTATCCCTTCAAGCCACATGCTCTAGGGATCTAAACCTCACCACAACAATAAATAGGACATGCTGGAGGGATAGATTCCTGTCCCAGAGACTTCCCATGCTTTGGAATAAGACCCCAATCTACATTAGGCAGAGCTCCTACTAACACTCTTCAAAAGAAACCTTTACGAGTGGATGGGAAAGTTTACCTCGGGGATCACTTCAGTGGCTCTGCTGGACAGAGGCACAGGGAACTAATCTAAGGGGGTGGCGAAAGCCAACACTTTCTGGACAGGCTTATAAATGCCTTCAGGCGGATAGCCTAGTACACACCTATGAACCTATAAATAGGTTAAAAACATAAATGCACATGCCTGTCTTGCTTTATTGCAAGTTAACATTATCATTCATAATTTTTAAACCAGTGAATAAGTTTGTCATTTTTTGTTTAATGCGCTTAATATTATGTAATCAGACACTATTGTCTATGCCATTTTGTTTGTTACACTGGGATGATATGGAAGACAGAACTGTACAACAGTAAAGAGCAGTCTATGCAGGTACAAATGCATGCCTGATGCAGTCTTTAGGAAGCTAATGAAAGTAAGGAAAGTTAGTTTGGTTTGGGAAGGCATCTCCAACTCTTTGTTGTTGTGTTTTTGGCTTGTCTATTGTATTTGCTATGGTGTCTGGTTGTGGTGCCACTATAAGAAATAATTGGTGGTCACAGGGACCATGTAAATTTGGCCTGATGTATCCAGGTCCTTGTGCTTCAGTTTCATGGTAATTTAGTTATTTTCAACATCATGAGACTAACACCTGAGAGGCAACAGTTATTCTTTATTCTATTAACATTTGTGCTTTTATCAGAAATATATTTGCCACTGCAAAGATTGTGCCATGTCTCAGATATAAATCCACATTTTACCACAAATCCACATTTTACCACACTTTTTGTTAGGCTGCAGCATTTGTCTTCCATTTACAACATTGTATTAGAAAAAGCTTTTTGACAAGCTGTTATTACTTTGGCATATAATAAGCAAGAGTCATTTGTTTGAGATGACAGATATGCTATGCAAATGCATGTTTTTTAACACCTTTATTAAATTCACACATTTTGAACAATATTGTATAGACATACATTAGTAGAAAAGGAAAGAAATCATTGTAAATATCTTTTATTATTTTTATATATTATACATATTTTCTGTTTTAACAATTATCATTCATTCCTACATTACATAAATCTCTCATTTCCTGCTTTCCCTTAAAACATTCTCCTTCTCCTGAGCAGTATTCTGCATGTGTTGTTCAAACAAATTCCATTTTTGTTTCTATGCAATTTGCTCCTTCTGTTTTCCAAAGATAATTTTGTTAGAAGAACATTTACAACATGAAAATTATTTATTGCTGTCACTAGGAATGTATGTTTAGGTCATTATCCTTCTTTTAAAATTATGGCTTACATCTACTCAGTTTGGACAAAAAGATTTAATATTCTCAGCATACTGCTTACTGATGTTTTTTTTACGTGTTCTCATGGTTTGCTTTATACCACTAGATAATTCTGAGTGTGTGAAGGGTTTGCTATTAGATGCCATCAAGGATAGTTTCTCTAAGTGAGTTTGCCTCAAAAAATGTATGCCAGACAAAATTTTAGTGGTGCCTATTACCTGCCATTTCATCTGAGCAGAGGTCAAATACATCACTATGCACTCAATAAAATAACGTAGAAAATAAGTGACGCAGCATGTTGGAGGAAACAGATCTTAAGTTTGCATTCTTCCATTACATGATCAACAAAAAATATTAATCTCCACTGAAGCTCCATAAGCATTCATAACATGAATTAAAGGCTGTGACAAGTTAACCTGTGCAACAGTTTTGATTATGATCTCTTTTTAACAACCACTCAATATCTTACCTGCAGAGGGCACTGTAATCATTGTCATCGGTGAACCTCAAAACCCTCCACAAGCCTCTGAAGGTTTTTAAAATTATTTTTATATTTCGCCTTTTTATTTTTAAATGAATTCACCCCACTTTTCCTTACATTAACCTTCTCCTCCCAAAAATAATTCTAGCTGTGAAAGTGTAACTTGGAATTCTAACAGAACCAAGATCTGGCTTCCTTCCTCCCACTCACTGCAATCACTTATTCTGTGTGAGATGCTATTTCATGTTCGCATTAGTGTGAGCTGCAGATAACACTTAAATGGCAAAAGCACTTCAGTAGCATCAAAAATCTATTACAGAAAACTGAAATCCTCAAAGAAAAAAAAATGTCCCTTTCTGCTAAAGCACCTCTCTGTGCCTTCTGCTTCTTTCAAAAGCTCATTGATCAAACAGTCTTTGAAAACAGAGCAGGGAGCATACAGAGTTTATGTTCTAATTTATTTTAAAGAAAAAATGCCTGGCCTGTCTAGAATGACGCCAGTTACTTTTCAAATCTATCTGGAAATCTTGCATTCATGAGGTATAATTATAAAACAAATTCTTTTGGATCTGTAACCCACTGCTATCATGACAGCCTGCAGTGTGCCTTTGCATCACCTTTATTAGCGTTGTACAATACAGTATGCTGGGAACCAACTTTTAAAGTTCCAAATATTTGAAATCATCTCAAAGCTAATGACAATGAAATGACCGTAACTGAATATGGACTGCTATTTTATGCAGCTTCATACAGCATGCTTGCTAGAATGATATTAGTGAGTTGGACAACAGGAAATACAGTGCTTATATAAAAGGAACCATGGTTTATTTTTCATTTTTGTGGACATTCATCATAACCATACCAAAAAGAGACCACAAAAATCACAGCTTAACATCTGAGGTGACAGCTGGTACTTTAGAACAACACAGCAGTTTTATGTTGCTGAACTTAAATGCCATCAGCCTATACAATGACCCCAGTCCCTGTCTGGGACTTGAAGCCACGGCCATCTATAGAAAAATTTGTTATGCTGTCATATCACATTAACTCATTGCAGCCTTTGCTGAATGTGCATTGCAAAATTAAGTTTACTTGGTGATTGAAGCCTAAGCTGACACTACTTGATGCTAGATTTGAATAAACAGTAGCTTCAGGGAGAGGGCAAGATTGTACCTCTTATATTATTATTATTATTATTATTATTATTACTTCTACTATAGTGGCACTTTATGCATTAAATTAGAGGCATATGAACTTTATGCACACCAAGAGGAGAGATAATAAAGGAAAATACATGTTGTGCTTCAAGTACAAAGATAAATGACTGATGCAAGTATTTTTGTCATCTAGCTAGAGAAGTTTGATAATTTTTAAGGCATTTAAAGAAGAGATATAAGAATAAAATGAGATATATTCACAGTATTCCCAACGGATCATACTCAAAAGAGAAAAGCTGTTATCATTTTTTCGTTGTTATAATGCTGATCACTCAAAAATACAAGAAGCATAGCACAGTATTTTAAACAAACAAATATATCTCCAGAGGCAAAGTCATAGCAATGCTTCATTACCCAGGTATCTGCTAAGGAAATATATTCAGCAAATGTGATATATGAGCCATTACTTTTTTATTCATATTAAATTTTGTGTGTGTGTGTGTGTGTGTGTGTGTCTGTGTCTGTGTCTGTCTGTGTGTCTGTGTGTCTGTGTGTCTGTGTGTCTGTCTGTGTGTCGGTGTGTCTGTGTGTCTGTGTGTCTGTGTGTCTGTGTGTCTGTGTGTCTGTGTGTCGGTGTGTCGGTGTGTCGGTGTGTCGGTGTGTCGGTGTGTCGGTGTGTCGGTGTGTCGGTGTGTCTGTGTGTCTGTGTGTCTGTGTGTCTGTGTGTCTGTGTGTCTGTGTGTCTGTGTGTCTCTGTGTCGGTGTGTCGGTATGTCGGTGTGTCTGTGTGTCGGTGTGCACGTGTAATTTTTTGTGTGTGCCAGTATCTGTTAAGGGAATGTGCAGTAATATCATTCTTTTTTATTTCTTCTCTGGGATGACAGACAGGCTTTACCAGCTGAGGTAAAAGACATCTAGCCTAGCTGTTTCCTATCTAGTGTTCCCAATCATCGCATGTGTGTGTGTGTGTGTGTGTGTGTGTGTGTGTGTGTGTGTGTGTGTGTGTGTGTGTGTGTGTGTGTGTGTGTGTGCGCACATTTTTGGGCATATATTTATTTGTTGTATTTTATATGTAACATTTAAGTGCAGTAGACCACAGGAACATTTCTTCAGCCATCTCCTAGATATAAAACCAAATAAGAATTATACAAGTTTGTAGCATAAACAATTTAAGAAGTCTATATCATGTGAAATGCATACTAGAACAACAGTACAAACCCAAGACTAAGAATATGCATATTGAGGTTTACATAAAACTCACACATAAATGCAAGAATAATAGAGGGAGTCAGATAGGTTAATGGATAGATGGCTACACAGACAGGTAAATGGGTAGGCAAATAAACACAGATACGTCTGCACCCATAAATACTCTTTCAGTACTAAAAAAACAACACACACATCTAATTGTGGTGATAATGAAACTGTGGCTACTGTGCAAGTGAGAAGAAGACTTTAATCATAATTGATATGCCTGTTAGCTAAGGTTATCATTCAGGCTAAAGGCCTGTGAGTTTAGCAATTGATTGCCTAGTTAATTTACTTAAGTTACTGGGCTGAAATTATTAAGAAGATGTGGTTGAAGGGCAGGTGAACTAATCATGGTTGGTGTTCCCAGATTTGGAAGCAATACAGGTAAAGTGTTTGTGACTGCTGTTAAGTATGAAATTTGGGATCCTGAGAAAATGTGGGTTAAGCTAATTAGAGCAAACAATATTTGAGGACAAATGACTAGGTAGGGTGGATTTTAAAGATGAACAATGATTACAGTTGAACATTTCCTAAAAGGTCATTGCTAAAATAAATGTGCACCTGTCCAGCTGCTTTCTCCATACTTGCAACAATGCTTTTTGTTTTGAAAGTATGGACAAAAATGGCAAATTGTATTTGAAGATTTAGTAGTTTGGACTTTTTCAATATTTCCTGAAGGGCTAACAGTAGGAAGCCACAGTAGGAGGCCATACTTAAGTATGTGTGCATACAGAGCTCCTCTCTTAAGAATGAAAGAGTTTCTTGGTGATAAATTTACTGGATCTGCAGAACTTTTTACGCAGAAGTTAAATTTTAACTGGAATAATGTCAACATGACTTTTAAAAAGAGGAAGCCATAAAGCACCATTCTAAGATGCTTAAATGATTGCAGTGTTTCTGCTAGATAGCCAGAAGGTAACAAAATTGCCCATTTAGTAGAATTAGTGCTGTGCTAGCGTTGTCGCCTCACAGTTAGACGTTGCCCGTTCGATTTTCATTTAGAGCGTCTTCTGTGTGGCAACATGCGTGAATGGGTGTTCCTTCATTGAAGGTTGTGCGTTAGGCCTGGCAAACCAGCACGTAAAAATCTACTGCCAATCATTAGCGGATTGGAGTTCCGCTGTGGTGACCCCTAACTGGGAAAAGCCGAAAGACACAAACAAAGAAATCCTTATTATTGTGTGAAAGAGAAATTTCTCTATTTTGTTAACATTTGTTAACTATTTAGCTTTAGTTCAGGAGAAAAAGAGGGAAAGATTTAGTAGAGACTGGTCTAACGGTCAAGAATCAGACTTGTGGTGACCATTAACATACATCCCAATATATCTGTGCATAAAAGTTAATGCAAGCACATACAAAGGACTAATTGGAGCTTCACAGGCAAAAGGGGATCCCCTGATATTGTAGGGTATGATAACCTGAATATAATAGTTTCCCATCAGAGATGTGCTTTGTTCTGCTTATCCTTTACTCTTCTTGTGTGATTCTATTTCATATGTGCATTAATCTTTACTTACTATTTAATTTGCTTTTTTGAGCAGGTTAATACCACTAGGCATGCCTTCAGATCTTCCTAGAATCAAAGGTAAAGTGCATATCACACTAGCAGTTATTGTGTTGGAGTCAGTATTTTACATAAGGTGTTTATATGTGTGCCGCCCTAGTGCTACAAAGCTGTTGGTTAATTGAGGGTGGAGTGAAAGCAGCTATGGCTAATTACTTATATTTTTTACTAAATTGTATCTAGGCCTTTTCCAGCATCTTTGCAAAGTCTGTCACACTAATGATCATAGTTAAAGAAAAAACATGATGTTTCAAATAAAGCAGTATTTATTTAAAAATATTTTAAAAACATAGTATTACAGCAACTCAGAAAACCATTAAAACAAAACTACATGAGTAAATTAAGTCCTCTATCTATATGTCTAGGTGCATATCTCTGTATGTCTGTATGTGTGTATATGTCTGTCTTTCTATATATATATCTGTCTGAATATGTCAACATTACATAAAACACTAACATAGAGAAATTATTCAGTTCTCTAAACACATCTTGAATAAGTAAGGTTTGAGTTTGGTCTAGACAGATATAATCAGTTTCACTCCATAACTTGACAAGATAGCTTGCTTCAAAAAAATTGCCACTGCTCCAGAAGACTGGGAACATAAGGTTTGGAATGTTGAGCAGTGAGACAACAGTGGGACAACAGTGATTCAACAAAAAGGCCAAACCCACTTCCTCCAGGTAGATGTGTTAAAACCTGAACATGAAGTGCATAACATTTTAATAGGGGACATTAGACACTTATTACCAGTGGACCATGAAGAGGTATAGAGCATGGTGCACAGCTGTTAATAGGCAAGTTATTCTGCCTCCGTTTGTAATGTGGGCTGTGTTATACTGCAGTACTTGTGGGCATAGGCAAGCTATTGTGTCTCTGTTTGTAATATGCTGCAATATTTATGGGCCTAGATGTAGTGAGCTGACTGCTTTTGTGTATGGCTGTATCATACTGTAGTATGTGTGGGCTTAGGCTTACTAATGTGTCTCAGCTTGACACAGACCTACTGATCTGTCTCAGTTTGTATCATGGCTGTGTCATGCTGCAGTATCTCTGGTCATAGGTATACTGATCGGCCTCAGTTTGTAAATTAATTGTGCCATGCTGTAATATTTGTGGTTACTAGCTTACTGATTTACCTTAGTCGGGCATAGGCATACTCAGCATGTAATGTGACTATGTCATGCTGCAGTATCTGTGGGCACATTTTACTCCTTTTGTAACATGGCTGTATCATGTTGTAGCATCTGTGAGTACAGGCATAGGCACACTGATCTGCCTCAGTCTGTAATGTTGCTATAATATGTGTAGGGACAGAGATGTACTTTAGGTACCTTGTTAGATAAGCACTGTAGGAGTAACATCACAATGAATAGAGAATATGCACCACAAGTCACAAAGCCTGGTAAGGGAACAGTTGCTTAATCTGGAAGATATTATTAGGATGGAAAAAAGATGCTCTGACAATAAATGGCATTTGTTCCACTTATGCTGGCCCAGATTCATGAAGAGGATCCCTCACCTGTGAATTAGAAGTCAGATATACTGCACCAAGTAAAAAATCCTGGAAGTCATACTAGTCCAGTTTGCCACCATTTTCTGCAGCTGTACAACCAGTATCCCATTTTAACAGGGTTCATTCTTAGTCAAGTCACTGCTGTCTCATTCTGGAACTTCACGTGGGTGTTGTTTATCATTAGCATAATACATGTATGTATGTATTTGTATAACCATTACAATTAAAAGTAGAACTATTTAAAACATCTCTTATTGTGAACAATAGGTATGGGGTGGTGGTGGTGGATATCCACAGACTCGTATAATACTGATTGGGAAAGAAAAGTGACCAGGTGGAATAAAACACCAATCATCAATGTAAGTTCAACTTGAGGATAAAGACTGATATCTTTTCAAGACAGTCCCATAACAGAGAAAAAAATGGCTGTTCATCAAAAGCCTCTTATGGTCTACTGTAGATAGGAGATTAATGATTTCTCTGTTTAAAAGTACTGAGATCGATGTAGTTCTCTCTCCTTATGTATCAAAAGAACATGAGGTCCACAGTGATGCATTCACAGATCTCCAGCTTCAGGTTTTCTCTGCGTAAGTGGTGAGTTGCCTAGACATTAGAGATGTGTGGCGGTAGCATTCAGAGCTGCTGAAAGTGGAAAGTGAGATGTAGAAGTGCTGTTTCCATTTAGTCCTAGACTCCTCAAAACTGTAGCACCATTGCATTGAGGAAACAGAGAGAACATGGTCCAAGTCTGACAGTCACTGCTGACAATCAACAGCAAATAGAAAGGGAATCAGGTTTTGGTATGGGGGGTATCCACATGATTATGCAGGTCTGGATAAATGTTTATTTCAGTTTGTCAGTCAATCATGTAAATAAACTGTATTCCATTTGGAAGCTCTCTGACTATAAGGGCTGCAGAGAGATGAGGCTGGGCAGTATGATGTGGCGATGGTCGCTGTGGGAGAATATGGGATAATATAGAAATTTACTTTTTTAATATTATTATTATTTTAGTGCATTGTTTATAGCTGGTGAACAATGGCAGTGGGGTTGCGTGTTCCAAAGAGATATTTTTCACTTGGTCATACTTTAATAGATTCATAACATAAGTGGGGCATTACCAGTTCCCCCAAATAATCTATGCTAAATCTGAAAGCTTCCACTTTAATGTCTAAAGAGCAATGAAAGGGTCAGGTTAAGGCTAAAGACACAGACAACAATTGCAGAAAAAGAGTGGAGAATTGTTGTGGTACAGAAGAGCAGCAGAAACCTGAGTTTAGAATTCAGAGTAAATGATATATTGAATAGGGTTACCATCGATTAACCCTAATGGAGGGTCAGCTCTATTTGGGCAGCTATGTACTGCAATAAAAGTGGCAAATGCCCATCAACTCCTTCTCCATAGTCATACAAAGAGCAGCTTTCCCAACACTATTTTCAAACCTTCTAGGATACAGAGAATGTGGTCAAAGTGTTCCAGTTACAATAAGCCATCAGCCATATTTCTTCTTTGTTAAAATGCTGCACACATGCTGACTCTAGATACTCAAACAGAATTTAATCAATGAACTGTAAAGCCGGTGGATCAACTGGATCTCAAGAATACTGCAAAACTGTCTCAAGCATTATGCAGAAGTCATTAGCCTTATTTATTCATTGCTAAAATATGTGCACACACTGACTCAAGACTTGCAAACAGAATTTAATTCATAAACTTTAAAGGCACTGGACCAACTGGATTGTAGAAATACTGCAAGACTGCCTCAAACATTATCTAGAGATATGTCCCAAAGTTATAAATAAAATGTTACTTAAAACTGTATCCAATTGTCCAGAAAGTAAAATCCACCAGAAGAAGAAGCCATGTGCTCAGAAGTCCTTCTCAGTAACCTATATCAGCCTCCAATTAGCTATTCCATACTCAACTTAAACTCCATATTGAAAAAAGAAATGTAAATACAACAATTGTGCTGTTCACTCATAAGTGAAAGGAGTACACTTACATGGTTACCATTGCAATAGATTGTTTTTTCACCAGCCCTTCTCCCCGAAAAGGAAATTAGGAAGAGAGAGGGGTAAAATATCTCTGCACTTTTTGTATATTCCCCCATCAACTCCTTCTCTACAGCCACAGGGAAAGTAACTTTTCCAGCACCATTTTCAAACCTTCTAGGGTTACAGTGAATAGAGACAACCTGTTCCAGTTACTGCTCTAGTAATTAGTCTCATTATATTAATACTAAGTTGTGATGACCCTCCAGTGGACCAGTAATCAAGGAGCCTCAATCTTCACCACTGGCAATAGTGGGAGACATTCAGTGAGAGAATGACAAATACACACACAGTATTTCCAGATGGGGCTCTCTGCATCAAGTGCAATTTCCCTTTAGAACAGACTCAGACCACATTCAGTCTGGGTCTGGTTCCTCTACCTTTCTCCAAATTCCCAATAAGACTCCCCACTGGTACAGCTATAGTGTTGAGTCCTTAGCCAAGGTTCCAAGACAAGTCAGCTTCATCTCCCTGCCCAAGTAGCTCACACACACACACACACACACACACACACACACACACACACACACACACACACACACACACACACACACCTGAGAAAGGCTGGCACAGGTTTACAAGCTACATTCCCTTTTGCCCAGACTATAAGGTAGTTTTCACTACCATCAGAACTCTTCTGCCAGTTACCCTAAGGCTCTTAGCAAAGGGTGTCCAATCTTACTGTGTAATATTAATACAAATGGCAGTTTGACCAAGAGCAAGGCTATTAGGAGTGGCCCACACAGTGTCACCAAATAAATATGCAAGTACTCTCAAAACTTAAATATCTCTACAAAGATCAGCCACAATAAAAGGTTTAAATATAGTTAATAATAGATAATAAAAGAGAGTTTTATCTATCAAATACATTGGTTTCCAAATTATACAGGCTGTGAGGGTAGCTGTTTTATTTTTATTTCTTCCTTGTTTACCCCTGCAGCTTTTCTGATCTTGTCATTGATAACCTTGCCTAGGCTGTACTGGCGTATCAAACATCCAGGCTGTCCTACTGGCTATGCATTTTACAGGAAATTATTTCACTGGAAAAGGACCATATTGTTGGGAAGACGGATTTTTCTTGCACTTTGTTTCAAAACATGTGGATAAACAGCTGTCTATAAATGTTCCTAATGCTAATTGCTATGTAGTGTCTTGTGGCACTTGTATAGAAACTGCATGTTTTTCAATTGTGAAACTGCAGTACACTTGTTAATTTTATATTTCACGTTTTTTGCTAATGGATGATTCTCTTACTCTGCTATAGACAGAACCCACTGACACTTGACCATTCTATACTACTGTTCTTAGCTATTTTCATCAAGTCAGTATTCATTATTGACCTTTCTCTGGCAGCATGATTGAGCTGTATTATGTCACCAGGAACCTCCTTTGTGTTCCATTTTGAAGGGTTTCCTGTGTTGCCATTAGCAGGTGTGCTGTTTGTAGTACTGAGGGTTGAACTTAGCAGTATGTTGACTAGCTGTCCTCTGACTATTTTCCCTCATTTTTTCTTGTTTTACTACTGTACATTTTACTTATCTCCTCCTCATTCCCATCTGTCTGACTCTGAAGTCTCCTGTTTAAGGCATAATCCTAAGAGTACATAAACTATACACTTCACTCATCTTTACTTATTGCTAGAAATTAACCTTTGATATCTGAGGGTCTCATAATTCTGATATCCTCATAGAAGAGCATGGCTTCCTCCTGTACCCTAGAAGGAAAGGTGAGTTTACTGCTAAGCCAACAGACATTATTTTAGTTAACTTGCAGCTCTCTGCTACATAGCATATTATTTCCATAGATTTTACTTGGGGCATCCTTGCTTATTTTGTTTTACATATAGATACCCCTTCCTGGTGTTTAACACTTGCATGTTTCTTCTCCTTTTACAGAGTCACCAGCCTTTCTTTATTGCTAAAATACTGCATACATGCTGACTCTGGAATTTAATCTGTGCAAACACAACAGACCAACTGGATCTTCGAAATACTGTAAGACTGCCTCGACCTTTATGCTGAATATGTCCCAAAGTTAAAAATAAGTTAAAAATAAAAATTTTACTTAAAACTGTATATAGCTGTCTACAATGTAAACTCAATTGGAACAGGAAGCCCCTTGCTCAGAAGTCCTGCTCAGTAATCTATATCAAGCTCCCATCGGCTATTCTATACTCACATTAAACTCCTTATTAAATAAACAATTTTTGTTCCCCCAAAAGTGAAAGGAGTGGTCTACATCTACCACACCTGGCTGCCATTAACCCACTCCATTCACCTTTGTTACCACTTGGGCTCACTCTGCTCACCTACCTTACCCACAATTCCCACCAATTTCCAATACATCTAAACTTCTAATATATAAACTTCACCTATTTGCACACAGCCATAAGCCAATAGCATTCATACAAATTACTACTATGCTACAAGGGTTATGAGTTGTTTGCATCAAAATCACACAAAAAACACAGTCAAAACACATTTCAATATATGGACTATTCAATCCTTAGGCCTGTTGTTAACGCTGGAACAGTCCATCTGCCCATCTAGTTTCTTCAACTGAGAGGCCTACAGACAACTTTGGCAGACACTGTTTCATGCCTATCTTTATGCAGCTCTTAAACATTATAGTGTTCATTGCGTCTTTTCCAGCAATAGGATTGGTTGTGACATTTTTGCACTTCTTTCATGAGCTGCTAGCTGCATTCTAACACACAACTAGAGCAGACAGCAGGAGACTGCAGCGAAAGAGGAGAGCACCACAAAGCCCTTTTCTGTTCTGGGTTCTAACTAATTCTATGCACTACAATGACTTCAGTGGCTTCCTAGGATAGACTTGCAGTTTATCAGCCTCTGACAAGACTAGAGTCTTCCACATGTCAGTTATGTTAACATAGGTTCCACTGAAGGTTAAGAGTGTCTGGTTTTAATTGGATAATTTCTGTGTGGGCATGGGTTTGATTCTGACTGGCCAAGATTCTGCAAGAGCAGAGCCTTATAGACTTTAAATAAGCAGAGTTTTTCTCAGCTTGAACCTGTTTAGTACTCAGCTACTGACAGACCTGGAACATGAAGTCTATAGAAAGACAACAGGAGACTACAGAGAAGGAACAGAAGATTATGAAGCTTTTTTGCATCTGAGTTCTAATAGATTCAATGCACTACAACAACTTTTAAGATATTCCTAGGACTGGGTCTGTAGTATACCATTGTCTGGTAAGAGAAGAAGCTTCCACATATTGCTTAACCTTAGTATCTTTGAAGCACTGGAGTGACTGATTGTGACCGTTCATCTTCTATGATAGCGTAGGCTTTATTTTTACTGGCCATCTTCTATTGTGGTGGAGTCTTACAGACTTTTAGTAAAATGTAGATTGCTGCTGTCTAAACAGTACTGCTGAGAAGAATAATTCCTACTTGGTAAACAGCACATGAGCCTGGTCTGCAATTAGTAAAGCATACTTTTCAACTGAACAGAATTTTGTACAATGTCCCTGATTATGCCACATATTTTGCCATGTCCAGTTTAATTTCTCTAAAGGAGGAATTCAATAAAACCTACATGAATTAATTTTCCATATAGGCATAGTAGCCCAGAGCTTACATGGAAGTAAGCAGTCATGCGATCCAGTAAATGGAGCTGAGGGGCGTGCACAAGTGTGCGACACGGAAGTGTCTGTGGCATGCAAATCACCTCATAACCAGATGAATTCCATGCAAATGAGGGTGTTGGAGTGATCCGGCAAGCAGATAGGCATCCCTGCAGATCCTGTGCTGGTGTCTGAAATGTACATGGAAAAATGCTGTGCACATGAGATTAAAAAGTGAACAGGAGCTGTAAAAGCCCAGTTTGAAGGATAGAAATAACATAGCAGACACAGATATGTGAAAAATTATACTCTGTGTGTCCCAAAAGTAATGGAAAATAATTTAAAAATAATTAAAAATAAACTGCAGACTTGTCTCACACCTTGTGTAACTTTCACAAAAAGAAAAAAAAAAACACACGAAAGGAGTGGAAGCACTGAATCACGCAAACAAACTTTAATCCACTGGTTTAGTGCTTTCAGCCCAAAACTTAGGCCTTCATCAGAACAAACATTTAAAAAAATTGTCCCATTTTATAAGGTAATGAATGCACTTTGAACCAATCAGATCTCAGTTGCCATTAAACCCAATGTAAAAAACAATTACAAAATAATGAATGCATTTTGATAAAAAAATATCAATAAAAACAGTCAAAACTATTTACATTTATTGTGATAGGACTTTATTTTTAACACAGCTTTATAATTGACACCATTGTTAAGCCCTATTGGCCTACATGCATCCAAAAGAAACTGCCATTTAAACTCCATAAAATCAAGTTCCCCATTTCTGTCTCCATTAACATCCACTGGAACATGATCTATAACTGTAAAAAGAAACTTAACACTATCTTTGTTACCCACATAGGTTAACGTATGTTTGTAAAAAGCATTGTTGTTCTTTTTAATGGCATAATAATGTTCATAAATTCTATTTTTGAGCTATCTGTTAGTCTTTCCAATGTAAAACAAAAAACAGGTGGAACATTTTGCCACGTATACCACATAAATGGATTTGCAATTAAAAGTGCCAGGAACATGCCAAACCCTATTCTGAGTTCCAGTTTCAAATTGTGGTCCCTCTGAAATAAATTTACAAAAATTGCAACTTTTACATTTAAAAGTACCTATACTTCTTTGGGGCTTTTTTGTGTCCACTTTCCAAAATTTCTTTGAAATTTCTGGCTCTTTTGTTAACAAAAAGGGGAGCTTAACCTACTACCGCCTGAAGATCACTGTTAGAAACTAATATTTTCCAGTTATTGGACACTATGTTCTTGATTTCTTTACTGTCTGAGGTGAAGGTTAACAACATCGAGTTAACCCAATCCTTCCTGTCTTGAGTATTCCCCCTAAATCCCTGCTTTTTGTTCATGCTAATGATGACATACACAGTTTTGGAAGTGTATCCTCTATTCTTGAACCTGGAATGTAATTCCCGCACCAAGAGATCTAACTGTGCCTCATCACTTGTAAGCCTATTGAGTCTTACTAACTGCCCTTTTATGATGTTGTATTTAATGTTAAGTGGGATGAATACTGGAATAACTCAAAAGACCGTTGCTTGCTACATTTTGATAACTGATACTTGACCCCAAAAATCTTTGCCTTCTTCTTTTATAACCTCTAAATTAAAAAAAAAACAATCTTAGAATTGTCCCAACTGCCGATAAAATGCAAAAAAGAGGTGCTTTTGTTCATATCTTCAATAAACAGTAAAAGCTCAGATTCTGTTCCTCTCCAAACAAAGAATAGGTCATCAATAAAATGGTTATAAGTCTCAAATTTGTGTCTGTTGGTAAACTTGGACATAATATTGGTTTCCCAATATGCCAAAACTAAATTAGCATAATTGGGAGCCATCCTGGCACCCATTGCCATGCCCTTGATTTGTAAAAAGTATTCATCTTCAGACATGAAATAGTAATAAAAACATGAACAACTCCCTTTATAAACACACACTGACATGTCCTGGGCAGGTTAAGTTTAAGTTTGGGATTTTAGAAATTGTTGTTAAGGATCCCTGGGGAGGGGGATTGGGGTAACAGGATTTGTAGCAGTGAAGTTAAATGGCAACTGAGGTTGGGAGTGACTTATTCACCAGGTATAAATGAACATGCTTTCCTAGTACCAGTTTTGAAAGAGGCAGCCTCAAATTTGTATAAAAAATGTTAATATCTGATATGACAGTTTATTATGAGAGGATTGCATACTTTTAAATATTTTAAGAGATTATCAGAAATAATACGGCTCTGATGTAAATCATCAAGTATGTCATAAACCTGAAATACTTTCGCACCTACTTCTTCTAGGGCAATGTTACCATAGAACTCTTCATTGCTTAACATAAAATTCATACTACTCATATATTTTACGGTATCCAAAATCACCACTGGACCACCCTTGTCCGCTGGTCTGATCATAATAGAATGGTCATCCCTAAGATCATTCAAAAGGTCATTTTCTACCATCTTTGACCTTCCATGCCTGCCCCTTTCCCGTATTATTTCTGATAATCTCTTAAAATATTTAAAAGTATGCAATCCTCTCATACCAATAATACAAGGCCTTCCGAAGATACACAAGTCTTTGGTCGAGCCACCAATGCGACCCATAGTGCTGGTCAGGGGTGGCTCACTGAACCTTTTTCGATCTTACTTGAATTCTTCTTGAGACCTTTGGTTGAAACCAATAAGTATACGTTGAGAGACAGTAAACAGTTTTTACCTGACCTCTATGAATATAATAAATCCTTGGAAGAGCATGAGCCATACATCCTTGTGACTTTGGATGTAGTAAGCCTGTTTACGGTCATCCCAAATAGCGATGGTATGTTAAGATTTCAGCATTACTTAAGAAATAATTCGGAGTTTGACAATGACACCATAGACATTCTCTCCCTATTTTTGGAAATTGTACTTGAAAATAATGTGTTTATTTTTGGTAAGGAAATATTTATACAGAAAGATGGTGTAGCTATGGGCACGCCTTGTGTCAATAGCTACGCCAACATTGTAATGGCTGATTGGGAGGAAGATTCCCTCTTCCCCCTTTCCACTTTTAAGGAATATGTTGGGTATTACAGGCATTTTGTAGATGACCTGTTCCTTATTTGGAAGGGGGATGAGGCTTCTTTGTTATCATTTGTAGAAAATCTTAATAATCTTACAGTTTTTCTCAAACTTACTTTAAATTACTTTACCTCGAGTTTGTCCTTTTTGGACATTAATATAAATAGACTATCCAATGGACTATTGAACACTTCAGTGCATAGAAAGCCATGTTTTAGAAATACTCTACTACATCGGCATAGTATGCACCCTAGGTTTGTGTTTGAAAATATAATGAAAGGACAATTTATGAGAGCATCTAGATTGAATCCCTGTTCAGTAGGTTATTCACAAGAAATGTTCGCACTTAGAAATAGACTCTTAGAGAGACACTATGGATCCATTGATATAAACAGAAATATGAAAGTGGTAGACCAGCTCAGAGGGAATGCAGCCAAACCTTATTTCTCTAATTGGGAAGGTTTTGATCAGGTCCACCCTTTAACTAAGACAGAAGTCCTTAGGCTACCTCTGTTTTTCACTAGAGATGTAGATATGATCAGGGATATTATTAGGAAGCAATGGGAGGTCTTGAGTTTAGATGATGAATTGTATAACATAGTAGGATCTAATCCCAGTTTTGCCTACAAAAATAAACAGAATTTGAGAAGTAAACTGTGTAACCGTTCTATGACATAGAATCAACACCATAGTAGGGCCGACTCCAGTATTTGGATATAGGAAGAATAAGAGTCTAAAAGACATTCTATGTGGGGAACATGTTAGTTTATCTTATACCCCTGCTTTATCTGTAGGCAGCAAGCCTTGTGGTAGATGCAAGGCCTGCCCTTATATTTCTCAAGATGTTTCTTTTATACATCCTGTTACCAATAGGACCCATATGTTGAAAGCTAAAGCCACTTGCAGGACTAAGGATATAGTGTATCTGGCTAATTGCAAGTCTTGCCCATGTTTTTACGTGGGCAAGACAAATAATATGTTCAAAGTTAGAATATTGCAACATCTTTCTAGTATAAGAAACAAGGACACACATAATGCTTTGTTCAGACATGTTAGTGAACATCCTACACATTGTTTTACTTTTAGGGCCATAGTCAATGTAAGGCTTAACAAGAGGGAGGTGATATAAAACACTACACAGAACAGATAGAGTCAAGGAAGATCCTAGAGTTTATGGCACATAGGAATCCAGGGCTCAATGATGTTGTTCCTATTAAACCCACCTTAAAAAATAGGCGGGTTTTCTACTGAATTGATTTCACTAATTGTTCATTGGGTGTGTTCTTATTTAAATTGTGTTCTGCACCATTTTACCTTTGTCTGATGAAGGGTTAACACCAGAAAGCGCTTACCTCTCAGAAGTTTGTATGTTTTTTATGGCAGAGTTTTATTAAAATTTTTGGATACATAACAGCACCGTTCCAGAGTTCTTTTGTTTTTGTGGCTTCTCAATCGTTGTTCTCTGGTTGGGGTATCAGCACCAAGCATTTGTTTTTCGGATTTACTACAGTTTTGTGCTTTATTGGTGCTGAGCTGTTATGTCTGTGGAGCAACGTTCTGTTAGTGGAATTATGGACAATGATGGTTTACAACAGCGTTCCCATGGTAGGAATTTTCCTAATCTCTTACCTGTGGACAACCCTCTGTTACAGATGGGTTTTGTGACTTTGAAAGACACTGGTTTGAGTAACTCTATACCAGCAACAGTTGATAAAAATTTTGAGGAACTCCTCAGGGACTACAACTATAAAATGGGGAGGCTACAACGCCTCTTATGGCAAACTTTTCATTTTGAAGCATGTCTTTCATATGGTATTGTACCTCGTGGCATGAGAGTACTCTGTATGCCTATGCAGGGAGATCGCTATCCTACATTGTTGGCAAGATGGCAACTTATTAACATAAAAACTAGCTTTCAATATATGGAACTCCTTATTGAATTTTTTGCACCTGAGATAGCCACCTTGAAACAAGAAACAGGTGCTTAACAACATAAACTGTGTAATGACTTTATAGGTAATGGTTACTCACAGAAATTAGAAGAGGTTTACCGCTCTCTACGTGATAGCGATAATAAACTAAAAACAACCAAGATGAACAAACTTACTAGAGACTATACTGACTTCTCCAATGGCGAGATCTTTGTTTGGGCTAGAACCAGGGGGGATTTGCCCAACAGAAATGTCATCACTAGCAAACAGCCATACAGAGCCTTTGCTACAGCTTCTAGCATTTCTGATAACTCTAATGGTAATACGGAACATCCAGAGGCATCGAACTCCACTTGCTTGCATGTAACTATGTCTGAATCACGTGGTCACGTGATTTCTGCTGCTGAAGCAGCACACGTTTCCGAGAATGCAGTAGCAATTGTTCAGTCCCTTGATGTTAGAGACGTGAATGCGTCTATGGCTTCCCGTCATGTGGATAATGCCACTACGTTGGAGACACCATTCACAGTGGATTCTGCAAACACGACAACAGTGAATGATGAACGCTTGGGCGCACGGCCCAAGATTCCTTCAGCAGAACGACATTTTTTGGAAACTCTACCAGTACCCGTGAAAAAGAAGACAGGGGCGTGGAAACGCTCCTTAAGCGAAGGCAGAGACCCGCGCAAGAAGCGGAGAACATTAGAGTGACTACTTGTGGTAACTGCGACAATGATAACATTGTATATAATTTGTCCTCATATGTTTTGAATGCTGAGGAGTTATATGTGTTGAACAAGGGTTTGTCATTTGTCCCGAGCAGGACTTGCAATTATCAAGATGTAGTCATGGATCTCATGCTTTTTTGCAGGGGAGTGGCTCCTAGAAATATGTTTGGCAATGTTGTTAATAGTAGTTCCACACTTAGATAGCCTAGCACGTTTGTTCCTCCATTGACACCATCTTTACAACTGTTTATTAATGCCTGTGAAAGGGACCTTATGGCATACTTTCATAATGGTAGTACTCAGAAATATTATAATTTAACTGCATTACAGAGACAAGCCCTCCAAAATTTATGTGATAATAGAGATATTACCATTAAGATGGCTGATAAAGGAGGGGCCATAGTTGTGATGGATACATTGGTATATCACAACAAATTAAGCCAGTTACTATCTGACACACACACCTATAGATTAATGAACCCTTTAATGGTGAAACATATGATAGAGAAAGTCCACAAGACCTTGGAAGAACTCCTGGATGACATGGTCATAAGTGAAGAGTTATACAATTTTCTTAGAATGGAAGGGGTTGTTGTACCACTCTTCAAAGGCCTGCCTAAGATACATAAATCTTTGACAGACCCCCCGATACGACCCATAGTATCAGGTAGAAAATGGGTCACAGAAAATGCCTCTATATGGTTAGAAACCACACTTAGGCCATATGTTAATAAAATGGAAAATATATTAACAGACACAGGAGATTTTCTGAAGGCACTTGGAGGGTTAGTTAGGACCCCTCATGATTCACATTATCTTATGGTTACACTGGATGTACAGAGCCTTTTCACGGTTATACACAATGATTACGGCATAATGGCTATCGATACACTGTTGAGAGAAAATGGAGCCCTAGATCATCATATTAAACAGGTTACAACTATACTTAGGTTAGTTTTGGAAAATAATGTATTTTTGGGTCTAGAACAGACATATAGGCAAGCACAGGGTGTAGCCATGGGCACACCCTGTGCGAATACCTATGCTAACCTGGTACTAGCCTATTGGGAGAATTTGTACATTTTTAACAATAGAGAATGGAAGCCATATATTGGCTTTTATAAACGCTTTGTGGATGATGTTTTTATTTTATGGAAGGGAGATATCATCTCCCTTAAACTATTTATTGATTTTCTACACTCCACAACAGATTTCTTTAAGTTTACAGAAGTAACATCCTATACTGAGATAGACTTCTTAGATGTCACAATAGGACAGACTTTACAAGGTTTTTCTACCAGTCTGTATAGGAAGGAGTGTTGGAAAAATACATTTTTAACTTTTGATAGTATGCATCCATGATACACTTTTCCCAACATAGTACAAGGACAGCTAGCCAGGTTATCTAGGAACTGCACGGATGATATTTGTTTCAACAATGAATTGGAGAGTTTGAAGGGTCTTTTTGTAGAGAGGGGGTATTAATGAAACCATGGTCAAAGATGTTATAGAGAAGCATAGAGATAAAAGGGGTCATAAATATAAGCCCTGGTTATCTAGGCCTGCTAGGGACTTAGCTATACCTTTAAGAGAAATGAAACAGGATGCTAGATTTAAGGTTATGTTCACCTATAGTAGTGATATAAAAGATATCACTGGAATTATAAGGGACAACTGAAACATTCTCACTAGTGATGATAGAATCAACACCATAGCAGGGCCGACTCCAGTATTTGGATATAGGAAGAATAAGAGTCTAAAAGACATTCTATGTGGGGAACATGTTAGTTTATCTTATACCCCTGCTTTATCTGTAGGCAGCAAGCCTTGTGGTAGATGCAAGGCCTGCCCTTATATTTCTCAAGATGTTTCTTTTATACATCCTGTTACCAATAGGACCCATATGTTGAAAGCTAAAGCCACTTGCAGGACTAAGGATATAGTGTATCTGGCTAATTGTAAGTCTTGCCCATGTTTTTACGTGGGCAAGATGAATAATATGTTCAAAGTTAGAATATTGCAACATCTTTCTAGTATAAGAAACAAGGACACACATAATGCTTTGTTCAGACATGTTAGTGAACATCCTACACATTGTTTTACTTTTAGGGCCATAGTCAATGTAAGGCTTAACAAGAGGGGAGGTGATATAAAACACTACACAGAACAGATAGAGTCAAGGAAGATCCTAGAGTTTATGGCACATAGGAAGCCAGGGCTCAATGATGTTGTTCCTATTAAACCCACCTTAAAAAATAGGCGGGTTTTCTACTGAATTGATTTCACTAATTAAAAAACAAAATACCAAGGCTCCAACAAATAAAACTTAAAGCAGCTACTATGAACTCGACTTCTTCAGAATAAAATGCACCACAATACAACCTTCTTAAATACAAATATAATTGACACAACAAAATTAATACTAATTATCCAATTAATACAATGTAATGCCTTTTGTTTATAAAAATAAATATATATACATATATTTGTTTTCTAAAAAATGTAGTATCCTACAAAATGTGTAAACAAACTAAATCATTACTTTTATCTATTTTTAATTTTTGATTTTTTAAAAAACATTTCATATTGATTGACTCATTGAGCCCTGGTAACTGGTCTGCCTTTAATTTTATTTGCCACTCTGCTTCCTTGCAGAACAATGAAAAATCTTAAAACAAAAACTTATGAAACAACAAAAGAGCATTCTTATCGTCCTTTGTTTTCATACAATATAAATGTTCTCTGATACGTGTTTTCACTAATTGTTCATTGGGTGTGTTCTTATTTAAATTGTGTTCTGCACCATTTTACCTTTGTCTGATGAAGGGTTAACACCCGAAAGCGCTTACCTCTCAGAAGTTTTATGTTTTTTATGGCAGAGTTTTATTAAAAATTTTTGGATACATAACAGCACCGTTCCAGAATTGTTTAGACCATGATAGCTAGTTTATAATGTATATAAGTTTGATATAATCTGTGTATACATATGCAGTTTTATGATATTTGTTGTATGGTCCTATCATTTTTATATATATATTTGTTCTTAAAGTTTTTTATATTTTCGTAACACTGATGTGATGTCATTAATGGTTTCACCTGATTCAGGTTTTAAAATGGACCTATCAGCTTCTTCATATTTATATTTGAGACACATGTGTTTTAATGGCAGTGTTGAAGTTTGAAAAAGCCTTCGGGTGAAAGCGCTCACTATTCTAGCTATTAAACATTCTTTTTATCAGTAAATGTTACGATCATTTTTCTTCGTTTAGAAGCAATAAGTATCTGAGAAAGATTGTGGCCGCTTTCTGACCTGCATGTGGACTGTTTATTTATTATTAGCAGTTTTGTATGCAGGAAAGTTAATCCCTCTCTTGGTTTGGAGCATTTTGACATTTTATTTTTTATGTATATATATATATATATATATATATATATATATATATATATATATATATATATATATATATATATATGTATGTATATATATATATATATATATATATATATATATATATATATATATATATACACACTTCAAAAAGACCCAGAAAGCCTGTTCCAATCTACCTATCCTCCCCCACCCCACCTTCAACTCCAAAAACTTGTCTGTACTTTCCTCATTCCTCTTCTATACCTCCCTTTTTTTTCCTTTTTTCCCTTCTGCACTGATTTACCCTACCATCAGTTTTTCCTTTCCCCTTCCTCTAAAGACACAGCCACCTGATTTACTGAGTCCTAACCACAAATATTAAGCTCCCCCTTTTCTCACCTCTAATTAACTCCTAGTCTTACTAATATATATCTAAGCCAGTCTTTACATTCTTTTATTTCACTTTACAAAGGTCTACCTGCAGTCTACCTAAATACCCCTGTAAACATCCTTCTTAACTAGACTAACTTTCTTTTCTTTTCTAATGCATGCCATTAGCCTACTGACATTTCGAATTAGATAATTTAACTGAACGAACCTACTTATCTCTGTATTTCATGGCTGTCTAATGACTGTAGAAATTGAAACTGAGCTGCCTTTATGCCAAACGGGCTATCTTGTAACTTTATAAGCTATGTACATGCATGTAAATGATATTATCATTTTTACCTATGCTTTGTCAAATGTTTTACTTTATATATTGTCAAATGTTTTTAGTTTGTGGAGCTTTTCTTCCTAGGCCTCTGCTGAAAATGGGTTCCTGACCCAGTTGGACTTTCTCGGTCAACAAATTTCAAATAAATAAATAAATAAATAAGTAAATATATATATATATATATTTATATATTTATATATATATATATATATATATATATATATATATATATATATATATATAGATATATATATATACACATATATATATATATATATATATATATATATATATATATATATATACATATACATTAACAAATGCTGGTTTTATCTGTATGCATTTCTTAGAAGTGTACTGATGGCATGGGCATGTTTGTAAGGGCATTTTACTTTTTCAGATGAACAGCCCTATTAACTGCCATCACAAGTGCTAACATTACAACTGTTTTTCTCTTTACACTCTTCTATTGTTATTTCACTGAAATATAAATGTCCAATATTGTCAATGACATAGGGGTGTCAGCCTTCTAGGATGGCACATACACAGCTCTAGGGGGGTACTAGCCACAGGTAGATATGACTGACAATTGCATAAAATGGAATGCTTTATGGTAAATGTGTACACGTGTTTCAGGGGCACCTTATTTGATAGCACTTTTAGCATTTCACTGATGGTATGTCAACAAAAGGTGTCATTTGCCTGTAGTTTTGGGGGTGGGGAGCCAAGTAGCATTAATGTGTTGGCAGAAACACAATTTGCTATTCTTCCCCTCCTTGTTGTGGATCCAACATTGCTTTGTGTGCGATTGTAATATGCTACAACCACACAATTCCTTTTTTTTTATATTTGAATATCTTGACTGTTTTAGTTTCTCCAGTGGGTAATAGTGAAATACTACTTTTTATGTGTTAGGAGGAATTGTATTTATGATATACTTATGTGTATTATCCTTCTTTTGTGTTTTATGTCATCTAGGACTATGGCACCCAGGCATCCCAATCCCAGCAAACTTCCCTTCAGTGACCCTGAGAATGAAGTCATTGTGGAAGCATTTATTTATTTGACATTTTTTAACAGAATTAGTCCATCTGAGCCAATGGCCTGTTTTCATTGGAAACCCGAGGAGAAAAGCTCCAGAGATACAAACATAAAAAGATAACATAGTAGGCAATATTCAAAACCCAAGGCAAACAGTGCAGTAATACAACATAAGCAAAAATGACATATGCAGTAATCAGGTGAAACAAATAACTGTAATAAAAATAAAACAAAATGAAGTAAATATAACTAGTACATTAAAGTATTTACAATAATGACATATCTTTCCCAAGTAGCATAATGTAGTATTGTCTAGTGAGCAGATTAGTCATTGAATTATTAGATGTAGACAGAAAGGAAAATGCAGATTATGAGGATTTAGGTGACATTGTGCTGTTCTGCTTGACAGGGAACATAGTGATATGTCTGGCAGAATGTAAATTTGGCAGAAAATAGTGGTAAATGTGAACACAGTAGGTAGCTAGAGCAGGGTATATGATTAGATGTGCAATAGGGTCACTGACATGATTTCATCGGCTCGGATGAGAGCAGCTGCAGTGGCCCATGAATGGATGACTACAGATGGGCTGCTACACAGTCAACACTGACACCAAATGAAGAGTTTCTGTTCACTGTCAGGAATCCAGAGAGCTCAGTGGAAAGTGCACAGCAGCATGTCATTGATGCTGGTGCTGCTGTTTCAGGGAGGGCAAGTATTTCCCAAGAGGAGCTTCCAGGGAGGCTTACCTATCACAACTGTAAATATTGACAGCAATACTTACATTCTGTGTAACATTAAATTTATTTTGTGGGGGATAGCTGTAGATTGATACAGTTAACAACAAATTCTGGTTGATTACAAATGGGCTTGATGTGGACATGTCATCCAAGTTCTTGTTAAAAGTATCGTTAACATATAACGGGCAAAAAGTTTTAACCCCCTGTGTTACTGTTCATTGTGATGATGGTGTCCTTACCTTTTGCTTAACTTCTTCCAGAACGATCTGCCTTAGGGTGCCTACAATAATCTGTGCATAGTAAGCCAAGCATTTTTATGGCAGTACTAATGAACAGTTCAAAGATATATTTGGTTTGTGATGTGGATGTCATAACTGCTGTGCATATTGCTGTACTGTCTGTAATAGTGGCACCACTGTTAGTTTGTTAGCATATATTGGACTTTAGTAGTGTATTTATTAATTTTTTTCCTGTATCTGTTGCTTATTATCACAGGTGATCTTGACAGTGGAAATGTGGGACTCCTACCACCTGATGTTAGAGTATCAGCAGACTTTGATGATTATGGTGGCCAAACAGAAGTACAGTCAGGGGTTGCAGAGGGTGAATCTGACAATGTAGTTGGCATTCATCCATCCCCTGTAATACAACTGGACACAGCCAGTAGGCCTACTCCACCCCATTCCTGTGAGCCCTCAGATATTGGACAAGTGGAATGTGAAACACTCGGTCAGGGTAGTGCAATTACTCTGGCTTTAGTGCCTGTTGACTCTGGCCATATTCAAAGTGTGGGCAAGGTGCCACACAGGAGGGTTGTTAGGGGTACTCGGAGGGGGCCTCCTGTCCATCCTCCACCTGACCCAGGTATGTCTTCCCATGACACTTGACATATGTTTAGGGTCATCAATAGGTCCTCCAGAGAAATGCTTAGGATTGTAGATGTGGCACAGGCTGACATGCTTGACTGCCTCCACCATGTTACCAATTCAATGGATTGGATGAATGACACATTGGAACGGGCAATGTTTGTGATGGAATATCTGCTGGGAGCGGGACATCATCCATGTGGGTGTAGGTCAGCCACATCATCTAATTTTAGCCAATGGAGCCATACCCAATCACACTCCCATAGTGGCACTATTTCCACTGCTCTGTCAGTGGTTGAGGTGTCCACACGAGCCATGGCAGGCCATAGGGTCATAGTGCTGGGCATTCTTGTGAGGGAGCTCATCCAGTAGACATTAGTCATGTTCAGGTAGCAGCAGTGTAGCTGATCATGGGTGTGGACATGCCAGTGCAACTCCTGGCAGAGACAGTTCTTATTGTTGGGTATGACAACTATGAACTGCTTCCTCTACCCTGCACAGCCCACACCAGCATAACAAGTTGTAGAGCTAGAACAGAGCTTGGCTGTGTTCTTGCAGACAATCCCACACCAATTTCCCCTGGAGGGCCCATACAGACGTGCGCGCGCGCATGCACACACACACACACACACACACACACACACACACACACACACACACACACACACACACACATACACACAACAGTTACATGGTCTGTTCGTGAAGCTTAAAGCTCATTCTGTCTCAATGGCTATTTGTTAGTTTATCCAAATGTTTACCTGTTTCTGTTTCTTACTCACATGCACACACTTACGTTTTGTGTCAGCCTATGCTTCCTGCCCACCCCACACAACACCCTGTACAAGTGATGATAACTGTGCCATATCCTTGTTTTCTGTCTTTTGGATTCAGAGATCTATAAGCTTTGTGTCTGATGCTCAGGGTGTATAGCTGACTAAGTGCTTAGTATATCTGTGTTTGTGATGTTGTTTGGTAATTGTACTTTTGACATATTTTGGTCTTATATAGTTAGGCAGTTTATAGAATCAAAACAGTTTTTGCATCAGTATTTTTAAGAATTTTCTGAGGGTTGTGAAGTCTGAAACTGTAATATGTCAAATTGCATTATAACTTCTCTCATTAATGATTTTCCAGTACAAAAGTATGAGGGCAAACTGAGGACTTTCGGTGACCATCAGCACTTTTGATAGGTATGGATGTGTGAATCTTTGATACTTGAGACCTATTACTTGATAGAGAGCACAAGTATTCACATAATTCTTTGCTGTCACATGTTAAAGTCATTGCTGTCAAATCACCCACCTTTAACTTACTTATATCACCAAGTAACAGCATGCAAGGATATGCCATTCATTTGTAATATTACACAATTCTGTTTTAACTCCAGGTTCAACACTTATCTTGTAAATCTAGCAGTTGCTACAGTTTTAGTTCAGGGATGAGTCTATTTGATGCTAGGAGTACACAACCATTACATGGGTAGGTAAAGGTTGCGCGCATTATGTGACATCAGTGTTACTATATGTATGTGCATAGGATGGAGGTTTTAGCCCCTTAGTTGGAGAGTGAGTGTGCTATGCTTTGCCCCTTAAACAATTTGAGGGCATATTGAGCACATCTATGTCTGCCTACACCCACAGCAGCTGCTGGTTCCCTCTTTGACATCTCACCTGCATGTGGTTGTGGTGACCTTGCCATTGGTGGTGGGATGTGTGCCTCTTCCCCTTGTTGATCCTGTGAACCTGTTTTTTCTGGAAGATGTTATGAAGCATGGCACTGACTGTGAATATTTCAGTAAATGTACATGTATTGTATTACAGGGCTCCCCCAGAGGTATTTAAGTACTGGAACCACAACTTCAGCAGTCCAAACACATGGTCTATAATATTTCTGGTCTGAGTGTGTGGCTCATTATGGTGTTCTTCAGCAGGTGTGTGTGCATTTCTGATGGCCATCAACCGCAGTTCCAGTGCATAACCTCCATCCCCCAGTAAATGACCCTGTGGGATATCATCCCTAGTGAACCAAAGACACAAAAACTAAAATTAAACTCAGAGACCAGGCCTGGAACAAATGGAGAACCACAAAACCCCCTCTGGACTGCATAAAGTTTCTACAGCTTAGAAATTCAACCAAAGCAGCCGTTATGTCTGATAAAAAACAATATTTCTGTCACCTCCAAGACAAGCATCAAAACAACCCTAAAAAATTTTGGGCTGGTTTCAACCACCTCCTCCATCCAGGTAAATCTTCCACCCCCACACCTGAAACACTCATGGATAAAGATCCAAGTGAGATAGCTAACTCTTTTAATTCTTTTTTTACTGAGACCATCCAGTCCCTCGCCAGCCAGCTTACCTCTTCCCCCTTGGCTGCAACCTCAACCAATGACCCAACTCAACCTGCCTTCAACTTACAACCCACCTCCACCTTCTACATTCGTACCCTCCTGAAAAAACTTAAACCAACCACCCTAGCGGCTGACCTACTCCCAGCCAAATATTTACAAATAGCAGCTGATGCCATAGCCTACCCTGTATCCATCCTAATTAACCAGTCTATCTCCGAAGCCTCTATTCCCTCAATCTGGAAAATCTCTTATATCATTCCTCTCCACAAAGGAGGGTCCTCTACTGACACATCTAATTATAGACCCATTGCAATACTGTCCCCCTTATCCAAAATTATGGAATGCTGCATTCACAAGCAACTTATTACCCACCTCATCAAAAATAATCTCCTGTCTAATACCCAACACGGCTTTCGCCCACATCATAGCACTACCACTGCTCTCCTCTCCTTTGTTGATACAATTAACCTCAACCGGAATAACAAATTAATATCCTCTGTGCTCTTTCTAGACCTATCGAAAGCCTTCGATATGGTCAACCACAAACAACTGCTCCACACACTGGAAACCTTTAATCTTAGCAAAACTACTATAAGTTGGTTCAACGCCTACCTCTCTGGTAGAAAACAGGCGGTACAGTGGCAAAACAGGATTTCAGACCTACTACCCACTAATATCGGTGTCCCCCAAGAATCTATTCTCGGTCCCCTTCTTTTCTCCCTCTTCATTAATGGTCTACACTCTATCCTTCCCAAAGCCACCTGCATTCAATATGCGGATGACTCCACCCTAATCTGCTCCGATGACTCTCTCACCAAACTCCAAGCTACTACCCAAAACTGCTTTTCTTTAGTTGAAAAATGGTTCTCAGACTTAAAACTCCTACTTAATCCAACCAAAACCAAATTGCTTCTATTCTTCCCTACTCCAACTACTACACACGGATTAGAATCTCCTAACACCCACATCCCAACCTTCGCTGTGTCCTCTAATAATGGTACCAAAATCCTTCTTGTCACCCACACCAAACTACTCGGGGTGACAATAGACCACAAACTTAGATCTGATATGCATGTCAACCTGACCATTAAATCACTCAACAAGAAACTTGGGTCCATGTATAGAATAAAGAAATTCTTAACCCCACACACCAAACTAACCATCGCCCGAACTCACCTCCTCTCAACTCTCCTCTATGCCTCCCCTATACTCTCCTTCCTTCACAAGAAAGAGCTTAATAAACTATCCACTGCCTATAACCACATAGCTAGATTCATTACAGGAATGCCCTACCGCACCCATCACTGCCTAAATCTAAGGACACTGGGATGGCTAGAACTGCCCAATATTCTTAAACTCAACCAGCTTACTGAGGCATTCAAAATTATTAAACATCCCTAAAAACTCCCTCACTGAACAACATACTTACCCCCTACTCTAATCTTTCGTCCCTTAGGTCATCCAAATGTATACAAGTATTGACCATTAAATCTAACAACTTGGGTGGGGAAGCTCTTTATGCCAATTCCATTGGCAAAGCCTGGAATGGCCTCCCAAGCAACCTAAGACTAATGACCACTCTGCACCAATTTAAAACTCACCTCCGAGCTTTACTAAAATCCCAATGGCTATGCCCATGCTCTAATCTCGACTAATAGCGCACGCCCCCGGCTCTACATGGCCTACCCAAGCCTCCACACAACCCAAATCCTTAAGGGTTCACTCTGTAGCCATGACAATCCATCTTACTAACTTTTATTCTCTTTTAGATTATATTTTTGTATTACTTATTGTTTTAATTTGCCATCTTATGTTATCTTACTAGCTTACTATAGTTTTGTTATCACATGTGTTTATGTACCTCTGTTCTTTGGAGCTTTTCTCCCCGGGCCTCCACTGAAAACGGATATGTATCCAGTTGGACTAACCCGGTCAACAAATGTAAAATAAATAAAATAAATAAAATAATACAGTTGTGAGGTGTGCCAGAACTGCATAGGTTATCAGCACACATATTCAAGATGATTCCCTTACTACACATGACTTGTTAATTAATGAAGTGAAAGCCTTTTCTATTTGTGCAAACCCTTCCCTGTTCCCAAGGTGGTGCCTTGATTTCTATATATGTAAAATCTATGGCATCCAGTTTTTCAGAGTAATGTGCTGTAGCACATTACCCTGAAGAACTGGGTGCCATAGATTGTCTTGCATATTTGTGGCCTTGTCCTCAGGAGTATGGGGAAAATATATGTGGTCACTGGTATGTTGGAGCATTGCATTCAGGAATTGTTGGAGGATCCTGGATGTTGATGCCTGTGACACCCCCCAGCATGTTCCATGTTGGTCTCTGACAGGTTCCTGTAGCTAAAATTTTAAGTGCTACACATATCTTTGTCTCCACTAGTATTGATTCCCCTCTGTTTGCCCTGGGTCGGAGTTGAGGATGAGAGAGGTTGCAGACTTCCTGCAGTGTGCCGCTATCTACCCTGTAGCACTCTACAATTTCCATCTCATGCAGACTGTGCTAAGTTAACTGAGGTCTGAAAACTCTTCTCCTTCTTGGCTGTGGTCTATTAGCAGCAGCAGCAGCAAAGACTGCAGCCTGTTGCACATACATGTGAATTAAAGCAACAGCAGCCCCTTTCTGTGTAGACTCCTTTCTGTGGCTGTATTCCAATAGGTTTTGGAATTCGCAGGGAAAACCAGCACTGAGTCTACATGGTTGCTTTATAACTTGCTGAATATCTCCTCCATCTTGGATTGGTTGATTAGTATACAATTCAGCTGCTTATGCTGTAATTAGCATGCCATGGTGTGTATCGTGGTTGAGTGTCTCTTACTGAATACAAACAAGTGTGGCACGATGCGCACATTGTCTTAGTGGACCATGTAGAGTTTATTGAATCTGTCCTTTATTCTATTTTTAAATAAGAATGGTTGCCATTTGGAATGCTGTCAACCTGTATTTGAGATGGGAACAACAGGCTCACAGGGGATTTAGTGTCTCTGGATGTTTTCCATCTCTAGAGGGAGGGAATAGATAGAATACTTTATGCCTAGCTGTGGCCTCCAGTGGAGGTCAGGGCTCTAAATTAGACAGAAAAAAGTGATGTGCACAGGTAGATTATCTGCCTCTCAGTTTAACTTCTCCAAGTCTTTTGGGTTTCTAATTCTATGATGGAAATGGACCCCATTCCTAAGTTAAAGTATGAATAAAGTTCAAGAAATTAGTATTTTTAATCATTGATGTTAGCCAAAAGTGTACTTTGCAGCACCCACAACATGCCCAGAACTGACTCCTTCTCCAATTCATATGGAGTTACATGTATCAGTAACATATATAAATATGACTGTAAATTCTTTTTTATGAGACCCATTACTCCTGCTACTATTGGAACTGGCTGGGCATCCTTCTTCTACATTACTCTCATTTCTGCCTGCAAATCCTGGTATTTTATGACTTTGTGTCTCTCTGTATGTATTCACTGTAATCATAAGGTGTAACAATTTCAGTCATCAATGCTACTTTTGTCTTCTTTTCATGGACTACTATATCTGGTGTTCCAACATTTATTTTTGAACAGTTGGTAATGGGTGATCTCATGTGATATAAACTTCATCATTTACTATAATGCTTTGTGGCTTATCTTTCCAATGCTTCACAGCTACTTCAGTATTGTAATGTTTGCATAATCCCCAATGCAACAGTCTCGCCACATTATTCTGCCTTTCAAAATATAAGCCCTCAGCCATTGTTTATCACATCCAGCAACATGATGTGTGACTGTTTCCAGTTCTGTAAAACAGAACCTATATTTTTCTTGTTTCTCCCAACTGTTAGATGGCCATTGTAAACCTATGCATATGTAGTCCACTGTCTTGGGTCGCCAATATTAAACTTTCATCTTTTGGTTTAAATTCATCTCCCCTTAACCATTTCTGCATCAGATCCTGATCAACATGAGGTTGTTCTAGGAGCTTTCTGTACATGTAAGTACACTTATGTCATCTACATTTCTTTACTTCTCATATGATCCTTCTTCTTATATTCTTTCTTTTGTTTTTGGTACATTCATTTGTTGTCTGTTTTTGTTTACTTCTGGTTTGATTTCCATTCCCCTTGAACTTATATGCTTCTGCTAAACTAAGCAAGGAATTCATATTAGACTTATTTTCCTCATGTTTTCAAACTTTCACTATGTTTGGACCTTTTGAAGTCAGCGTATATGTATACAGTCCTACAACTGCAGATCTATACATGCAATCAGTTTTGAGGAGGTCCATACCTCCTTCAGAATGAGGAATATATAATATCGGCATACGCTGATTTTTTTATATCATTTGATAAGGTTGAAGCATTTTTCTTGTTTTCTTGACCAATTGATCCAACACCTTTTTGGTTCCAGTCAATCACCCCGAAAACTTTTTAAGTTAGAACAGGAAGAGCAAATTGTTTTATAGCTTGACCTTTGTTCCTAGTATTAATTTTAGTCTTCTAAAATATTCCTTCCTGAGTTTAGTTCGCATTTGTTCATGTTTTATTGTCAATCCTTTACCAGTTCTCAAAGTATTTATACACTCCCTAATGCTCAAGTTTCTTCACATCACATTCATGTCCCACACTGACATTTTCTTGGTGCTGCAGCTTTCCTGCTTTAAATGTTGCTTTTGCACATTTATCAAGCTCAAATGACAATCTTATAACATCTTAGAAAGTTTTGACCTGTTGCAGATGTGCTTTCAGCTCCACATCTGATGAACTATACAGTTTTAAATTATCCACAAAAAGAAGATACATCTTTACACTTTGTTGTTTTCTGGGAGCCAAATTGTAAACATGACCTATTCTGTTAAGTAGACAGCTCAACTAGTTAAGGGCAGGAGCAGCAGTGCCGAAGAATCACCCTGGAATATCCCCCTTTACCTTTTTATCCCTGGGGTAATAATTTGTCCTTTATTATGGCTTAGCTTTACAGTAGTTTGCCATTATTTCATGGTCACAGTAATGTAACTGATCGATGTAGGATGTAGCTTATACATCTGTAAGCATTCTTTTATCCATGAATGTCTGATGCTGGCAATGCTTTTTCATAATCTATCCATGCCATACTTAGATTTTTCCCCTTTTTTACAGTTCTCCATTATGTCTTTATTTAGCAACAAAAGATCCTTTGTTCCATATGACTTTCATTTGTTACACTTTTATTCTATTGCCATGATTGAGTTTTCTGTAAATGACTATAAAGTATGTCAGCATCAATTCCAGTATGTAATTTGTACATTGTCAGAAGGCAAGTTATTGGTCTATAGTTTTTACGATAGTTTGCAGGATCATGCTTAAGGAGGAATATTGTTTTTCCTGTAGTTATCCAGGCTGGTATCTGTACAGGGTATGCATATAAGTAGTTCTTGCTCAGGGCTAAATCTTTGTATAACAATGTTAATACTTTTAGCCAGAAGTTAGGTACGGCATCTGGGGCTGGGATTTTCCATTTAGGAGCTTTGTTTAACTGTGCTTCAATTTCTCTTGCCATTACTTCATCCCATTTCATATCCTGTACATTTGAACTGCTTACTGTTTCTTTTACTTATATCCTTTCAGCATATTTCTTATGTTACACAGGGTCTTCATAGATACTTCTCCAAAATGTGTCTATTTCTCCTTTTTTGGTAGTGTTTCCATTCATTTTGCTTTGTTTCCCATTTTACTTTGTTTCCTAGTTCTCTATAAACATTTTTTGGGTCATCAGTGAATTGTTTATTTTGTGCTTTTCCTTTATATTTATTTGTACATCTTCTGCCTGTGCCAATATCTTTAGTTTATTATTTACAATAGTGTACCATAGATCCTGGTCTGTTCTGATACTGCATATTCCTTTTATCATGAATATCTTTCTAGGTATTTTTGTTGATCTGTTCCCTCTTCTGTACTCTTGTATCAGTAAACATTCTTGTCTTGTTTTATAGTTTTCCTCTATTCAATGCTTCCATGATGGCATTTAATTTCTTCCCTTCTTTGCCCTTATTGCTCAGTGTTGTTGTGATAAGACATTATCTAGTATTAATCTGCAGAGTAGTATATCTTAATTACTTCTGTTATATTACATGAAGGTCTTGATTGCTGTGTTCATTTGTTTTATCAGACTTCTAACATTTTGGGTCTTATTCACTTTTTGTAATCTATATTTTCATTGATCTTAATATGTTTATTCATGTCTATTAAAATCAAACAACTCTTCCCTTATTTTCTTCTGAACTGAGGGCACAATCTTTGTTCTCTGTTTCCTGCAGGTATTCTTCAAAAAAATTCCTGTGACATTCTCTTCAGCTGCATCCTGCATCACCAATTGCTCTTTCATATGGGAACTCACAGGCCTATCACTCCATAACATTGACTGTGTCAGAGTTGTCACTGTTTCATGCTCTTTTTCTTGCTGTGCAACTCCCAAGTTAACTTTTGTACTGGTTTCCTACTGAAGGCTTAGGGACTCATTGTTCTATCATGCTGTGACATAACCTGCATTAGACTTTCTACACTGAATCCTTCACTTCACATGGATTCCATAATTTTAGCTTCTATTTGTTTAACTTGTACTTTACTAATCTTATTCTACATTTCCCTTTGTGATCTTATTTTATATATTGTGAAATTTTCCACATCTGTGAGCTTTTACGTGTATTTTTCTTCAAAGTTTTTTGGAGCTGCTTTTTTGTATTGATTAATTTGGCTTTCTCCTTTGCATAAATATTGCACCATATCAGATCTCTCTTTCATTCCCATGCCCATGGTTTTTTTTTTATACCTTTAAATAATCTCTAGGTTTTGTTCTTTGTATTTTCATACTTCCTCGTTTGCTTCTTTTTTCCAAACAGCCAAATGTTTCTTGGTCTATATAATGTTTTTCATGGATCTGTTGTATTAATGAACAGACATTTGTTTTTGAAGCTTTTGACAGTTTTTCTTGTGCAAGTATTTTTCTTTCCTCTAATTTCTTTCTTAACCTTTTTGAATATGGGTGATTGTAACACTACATAATTTTTTCCTTATCCTAAATGGTCAACTCGATCATCTTTATGGCTCTTTTTTGGCCTGTCAGTTTTTGTGATTTCTGTGGACTACTACTTCCTTTCAAATGGGGGGGCATCTTCCCCCCTGAGCCTGGCCTAGCCCCATTGTAGGAGTGTTTTCATGTCTTGAGAATTCTACACTGACCTTTTTTCCAGTCTTGACACCAGTTCAACTACCAAGACTGGGCACTTTTTTATCCTAGGTCTTGTGCACCTAGATGTCTTTATTTTTAACTTACTTCTGTCCATGATATATGCTATATAAAATACAGACTACATATCAGTGTCATCTTGGTGAGATTTTGAATAAACAGGGTCTACCTCATGAAGGTACTCACCAAGACCTGAGGATGAATTAAATTCCAGCAATACTACTCTCTCTTTTTTTTTGCTGATTTTATCATCTCTCCATTCTGACCCCAGATTATATGCAGTATGAATGAGTCCATAGCAGCACATATATATAAACTGAAAGGAATTCACTGAATACCATGTAAGTTGTGGAGTAAGATAATAGTATACCAAAGGAGGAAAACCTTCCCTACCTTGACATTCCATCTGGATTACTCTTTCTGCTCTCTTCCTTGCAGTGGAACTTGTGGAGGAGCCCCACATTCATGGTACAGATGGATCAAGGCCTGACTACAACTCAGATGACCAGAGTTTATTTAGCAGTTTAATAACTGGGGCAACTGGGTGGGGAAGTGACTAACAAGTAATCAAATGCCAGACCTACTTCTTCAGAGGCAGGATTCTTGTTGTAGCTATGCCACTGTGGTGGAGATACTTGGCTGATCCCTCAGGTACTGGCAGGCTGCTAAATGTTAGGCAACAGGAAGGTGGAACTAATACCTTATGTAGTGATGTATAAAAGCATAAAATACCCACCAATGCTTACTTTTGGTGTGGTGACCTCTGTATGAGGTGCCCAGATCCCTTATAAAACTCCAACTCACAGGACACTGCGGATCCACAATGCCCAAAATACCAAAGCGAGAAACCTAAGACAAGAGTTTTTTTTTTGCAGGGGAAAGCCTCCCTGGAGTTTCACGCTGTGGAAGCCCCATTTCCTTAAACTTATATATACCAGCTCTATGATCACACAGACATGAAACATAGAAACTGTATCAGCAATAATTTCCTATGGAAAGCAGTCATCTGTGTTTGTTCTTCTATATTTTGTGATTTGTGGCATTGACAATTGGAGAATTTGATGTTTGGCACCTGCAGATATACCAAGATGCAAATAAGGATGTTTTCTCATGAAATGGGCTAAAAATATGTTAAAAATAACTGAGGATGATTTTAGAAAGATGGCGGACAGTAGGGGGAGACATGCCTAAGAATATTACAGTAAAGAGATTGTTTACTATGCAGTCAGATGGTGATAATGTTGACCCACAAAGCAAGAACAAGAAACAATATAAACAGGGAGGATTAAGCAACCTAACTCTCTTCTTTTATAGAAAGCACTTGTCTCCATACCTACCCTCTTCCAGCTTTCAGAATCCACCATCACTGAATCTGTTTTTGACCTGCAACTTCTTGTGCCCTTCTTCATTGCTATTTTCCCACTACCTATGATCTGTAAAATACAGATTCTAGTACTTAATTATGCTACTCTTCAACTTATCCTCTATTCTTCTCCTGCTGTGCCATCTTTCATCCTACCATGACTCCAACATATCTCTCTACATCTCTCCAACTCTGTCCCAACCACCTATCCATACTTCCTCGTTACACTATCCACATATAGCATCAAACCTATTTAATGTTACTCCTCACCTTTATTCCAAATGTAGACTGATTAACTGCGCTTCAGCTTAAACTAAAACAAAATTAAGTGCAAGAATCCTCTACAAAAAAGTATGCATAATTCCCCAATATACTAAATTCCCTCTAGGAAGAGATATACACCCTAATCCTGGCTCTACCTATCAAAATGAACACAAAGATAATTCGCTCCCACACTCTTCTCTAACCCAACAACAGTCAGTCTCAACTCTGGTGATCTATTTTTTGCTGCAATAAATGTTAGAAACATACGAAATAAAACTGCTGAACTACATGCCTAGATCACCCAGCATAAGCCTGACAGTCTTGCTGTAACTGAAACTTGGCTTAATCCCAACATAAACAACTCTGGAGTTACACCTCCTGGCTATAATATCATCTATAATGACTGTATAAAGAGGAAAGTTGGTGGCATTGCTTTAATATTTCCCAACACATTTCCCCTTACAACAAATCAATACTAGAATTTATTTCAGCATAGCTTTTTACTGCTTTCCTCAAAACAAATAATTATAAACAAATGTGTATTTCTGTCATTTACATCACTCTTGGCAACAATCCAGCTGCACTGTAAGATATCCTATATTGGATATCCATAACATTTCCACAAGAAAAAATACAACTAGACAAGGTGAATATCGGTTGGTTGGACATAACCTCTAACTATACTACATCTAGCATGAACTTACATGGCTTCACACAACTTATTAATACCCCCAAATATTATAACAAGATTTCAAATTCCCTGTTCGACCGGATCTTAGTATCAGACCCTATCAAATATTTCACCACAGGTACAATGTCAGACTCCTCAGTGATCGTCTCCCAGTCTATGCAACCAGACATCTCACTCATCCAGTTAGACACCATATTTATAAAACAAGAAGCAAGCTTTCCAAGTTTAACCTAGAAATCTTAATTACTATCCTATAATCTAAAAACTGGAACTTCCTAAAAAACCTTCCCATTAGAAGATGCTGAAAATGAAATCAATACAACTTTTCTAGTCTTGTACCTCCTAGAATAAAGAGACTATAATAAAAGAATGCAGTGTGGCCATCCATAAAGAATAGAATGCTAATGGATAGATAAAAAGAATGGCAAAAAGTCAATATCTTGAAACCTTCAGAATGCTTTGCAATCATACCAAAAAGGAAATAAATGAAGACAAAAATTGTACAGAATAATGCTAGTCACCACTCTAAAATCTTCTGGACATCCATTAAAGAAATATCTCGGGCTTCAATTCAACTCAAACCCCTGTCATGATAACTCACCACTCAAAACTGCAATACAGTTCAACTCTTAATTTATAGATAGTATAGCATCTCTAACCAAGGATTCTTCAAAATCTAATCCCATCCCTGCCCACCAGCCACATATCATTACATCTCCTTTCACCTTCAAACCTGTGCCTACAACCTGTATAAAACTACTATTAAACAAACTTAAACCATGCTCTTCTTTAACTGATGAACTTGCAAGTGAGTACTTAAAAATAGCAGCCAATAGCATTGCCTATTCTGTTTCAATCCTTATAAAAAGATCAGTCCAGAAATCCCACATTCCCTTTTTCTGAAAAAGGTCACACATTATATATCTACACAAAGGAGGAAATTCAACAGACATTAATAACTTTAGACATATAGCAATCTTATCTCCCCATGCCAAAATACTTAAAAATGTATTCCAAAACAATTGTTAGACTATCTCCTGCAGGAAGAACTCCTATCCCCTACACGACATGGCTTCCATCCTTCCCATAGTACTAGTATTGACCATCTGACTTATGTAGATACTGTCAATAAAGCTAGAGATAATGGCAAACTAGTCTCTTCCTTATTTCTAGACTTTGTCTAAAGCCTTTGACACTTTGACATAACAAACTTCCACTTCAATTGTCCTCACTAGGTCCCTCCCAGCCCACCATTCTGTGGTTCAAGAGCTATTTGTCCAATAGGTATCAATCAGTAAAATGGCATTCCACACTCTCTCCTTACCCCCCCCCCCCCAGTCACCAAAGGTGTATAACAAAGCTCTGTCCTGGGCCCCCTCCTCTTTAACATTTTCACTAACACCTATAGCAGCCACTAAACAGGTCATCCTAATACAATACACAGATGATTCCGCACTCATTTTCACATCTGATAACATTGTACATGTCCAAAAAAATATTCATGAAGCTTTAACAGCTATTAAAACATGGCTTTGTAACCCACAACTCATGCTCAACCTTAAAAACACCAAACTACTAATTTTTCCCCCCAAATCTATGTCTCATGAAAAACAAATTTTAAGGTCCTCTCTCTAGATAATACAACCACTGAAGTCACATCTCATAGTAAATTATTAGAGTTGATAGTGGATGATGATCTTACATTTGACCTACATATACAAAATTGCATAAAAAAACTCATCAAAAACTATGGATGCTTTACAGAGCAAATATTTCTCACCAACGCAACTGAAACTACACTTGCCACTACTTATCTCCTCCCAATGCTTCTTTTTGGCACTTCCATCCTTACTAAAGTCCAGGCTTCACAAAAATTCAAACTTGAAGAATGCTATAACAAAGTTGCTAAATTTGTAGCAAATACCCCTTTCAGAACCCACCACTGTATAGCACTAAGAAGCCTAAATTGGTTAGAAGTGCCTCATCAACTAACACACACACAGCGTCTTACCACCTGTAAAATTATTCAGCATCCATCTGCCCGCCCAGCAGTAAATAACATTCTACACAACTGTGTTGCCAGTCAGTCATTGCAATGCAGTGACCAAAAACTCCTGTCTGTCTACAAACCTATCAAATGTTATTGGGCATTGTCTATACTCATACAAGGCTGCTAAGGCCTGAAACTCCTTACATCCGTCAGGTCTATACCCTCCCTTCCATCTTTCAAAACCACTCTGAAAGATTTTTGAGTTAAAAACTGGCTCTTTTCTTCCTCAAAACCAGGATCAGCTATATGTCTAAATGTGAACAAGTACCTTTTCATTCCTTATACCTCCTTACTCTCCCTTCTTCACTTCCTTCTTGCTTCTATCAAATCTTCTTCCCTGACTTTCTCTCCAAACATACCATAAGCTTATTATTCCCTCACCTCATATTGCAATTCCTGTTTGTATTAGACTAACTTACCTTTAATTTCTTTACAAACTGTCTAACATTTCTCTAAATACTAAATGATTGTCATATAACTTGTTAATTTGTTATAATTGTTTAAACTGAGATGGTTTTGTTTTATTTTTGAAGATTGTATAATTATTGTTCTTAAAATGTTTTGTAATAATTTGGAGATTTTTTTCCCTGGGCCTCCATTGAAAATGAGCCTATACCCAGTTCGACTTTCCTGGTAATCAAATGTCAATAAATAAATAAATACATACATAAATAAATAATAAACAGATGATTATACCTGAATCATATACACATGCATACACACTCACACACAGATACACATGCACAGCTCTTTTTCTGTTTGTTCCATCTGGCATGTACAAGGTTCATAGGTTCATAGGCTGGTACTAGGCTATCGGCTCTAGGGCCTATACAAGCCTAGCCATAGCAGTTCCCTGGCTATTTCTTCCCACACTATTTACTTCCCTGGAACCCTGTCTAGCAGGGTGACTGACGTGATCTCCGGAGTGAATTTCCTTTCTTCCATCCAATCGTCAAGATTCCTTTTGAAGAGGGAAGTCTTGTATTGCCAAATATTTTTCACAAGCAATTCATCAGTTATAGGATAAAGTTAGGGATGCAGCATCCTGGACCTTGATGATGGAAAACAGATCCTGAAAAAGTTTGTTTTTATTTAATTATTGTACCTCCAAGCATAAACTGTGAAATGCTATTCCTTTTACCAGAAAAACACCATTTAAAGACATTCTATCCTTTTGATTTTTATTTTATTGAATTTGTTTTTCTTTTTATATCAAATGTTAGTGATTACTGTAATTATTGTGAAATGATATATGTGAATATAGGTTCATAGGTTCATAGGTAGGTACTAGGCTATCTGCCTGAGGGCATTTATAAGCCTATCCAGAGTGTGTCAGCTTTCGCCACCCCATTGATTAATTAACTGAGCCTCTGTCAAGAAGAGCCAATGAAGTGATCACAGGGGTGTATTTTCTATTACCCATCCACTCGTCAAGGTTTCTCTTGAAGAGTGTTAGTGAGGGGCTCTGCCTAATGTAGTTATGAATTTTGTTCCAAAGCATGGGGAGTCTCTGTGACAGGAATCTAGCCCTCCAGCATGTTCTATTTATTGTTGTGGTGAGTTTTAGCTCACTAGAGCGAGTGGCTCGCAGTGACTTGGATTTCTTTAGGTGGAGCATGTCCATCAATTCTGAGTTGGACATGGCTTTGTAAGTCAGGCAGAGATCACCTCTGAGTAAGCAATATGCCAATGAGTACAGCTGGAGTTTTTCCAGTTGGGCTGCATAGGACATATGTTTGAGACCAGTAATCCCCTTAGTGAGGTACTTTTGTGGTCTTTCCAGCTGTTGGAAGTGTCTTGTGAGGTACATCCCTAATGGGGCATTGTACTCTATGATGGGTCTGATGAGTGACGAGTAGAGGGGCACTATAACCTCTTTATTTCTAGATGTCAATCCTTTAGTAATTAGATGGGCTACATAGAAGGATTTCCTAACTACTTTGGCAATATGATTGTTAAAGGAGAGATTACTATCTACCTGGGTCCCCAGATCTCTTATCACCTCTTATATATTAAGGGGGCTGCCACCTATGTGGTAATTCATGGGTGTTTTGTTTTTCCCAAATGGAATGACTATGCATTTTTTGGCATTTAGCTTGAGACCATGACTTTGACACCAGGTGTCCGTCTCAGTAAGGCCCTTTTGGAGAATGTCTGTGTCAGCCAGAGAGTCAATTTTGGCTCCCAGTTTGCAGTCATCAGCAAACTTGGTTAGCCATAGTCCTCCTGTGTTTGCCTGTACTTCTAAGAAGTATATGCTGAACAGTAGGGTCCCAGGACCGAGCCTTGTGGGACACCACTTGTGACTGGTTTAGAGTCGGACCCGGAGCCATCTATTCTTACCGTGTGAGTTCTGTCTGTAAGCCATTTGACAACCCATCTCGTGACGTAGGGGTTTATGTTCAGGCTGGTGACTTTTTCTATAATTCCCAAGTGGGAAATGGTGTCAAAAGCCTTGGCGAGGTCAAGGTAGGCTGTGTGAACTACCTTCCCCTCATCTATGGCCTTGTTGACTGTCTCAAAGAAGTCAACCAGGTTTAGTAGGCATATGAAAACAATACCTTCCCCTGAGTTAAATTAACTACCCTACTTAAAGTAATACAAAACACACTACACATTGAACAATGCCTAAGTTATTTGTCTAATATTGCGCTTGAGTGAGTTAAATAATACTGACTATGGATATAATAAATAACTATTGCACTTACTTGAAATATGTGTAAGTATATACTGCACAAATACATAAAAATTGACTTATTATGTGTCCAGACCCCTGGGACTAGTGCCTGAGTTCAGAAGTCTAATCACTGTAGGGTAAAACCTGTTATTGGATCTTCTAATCTTGCAGCGGATGCTGCAATATCTCCTGCTCAATGTCAGATGCTTAAACAGTCCATGTGCCGGATGCATGGTGTCCTGTATTATTTTGGTGGCCTTTCAGATGCTTCTTGCAGAATACAGTTGTTGTATAGATGGAAGACTGGAACCTGTTACCTTCTCTACAACCCTCACCAAACTTTGTAGTGCCTTCCTCTCTGTAGCTGTGCAATTTCCAAACTTACACTGTGAAGTTGCAGGTGAGGATGCTCTTTATTCCACTTCTATAGAAGGTAAAAACAAAACGAAAACTCTTGCAAAGCTAGAACTTCCACTGGGTGACCTCCCAAACCTCTTGTATCAGAGGCACATGGGATAGATGTAAATGACACTTATGAACATCAGGTGTTTCAGCTAATTGGCAATTCTGAATGCCCATGACTTGTTTCATTGTTTTAATGGACAATTTCAGGCCAATAAAGCCAAACCCCACTAGCTGTAGACATGCATATTTCGGCCTTGTTATGACCTCATCAGCACAGCACAAGCAGAGTGTTTGACTAAGCATAAGAAACACAGGGCTGTTATACCCAGCTGATGTCCATTATCATTAAGGTCACTGCAAAAATATCCCAAACAACAAATTAAAATAATAAGTGAAAAGGTCACTGAAAAAACAATCAGTAAAAACAAAATGAAAACTCCAGCAAAGCTAGAACTTCAACTGAGTGACCTCCCAAACCTCTTGTGGAGAGAATATGAAGAGAAAACTTAGCTTTTTTCAGCCTTCTTAAAAAGTGAAGGCATTAGTGCACTGTCTTGACCAGTTGGCTGATGTTTCCCAACCAAGAGAGATCCTCTGATATGTGTACACCCAGGAATTTCATACTCTTAACCATTTCCACATTCTCACCATTAATCCTGAGCCTTAGGTGGTTTGTTCTCCTTTTCCTGAAGTCAATGATAATCTCTTTGATCTTTCTTACATTTGGGTCAAGGTTGCTCCCCTTGCACCAATTGATAAGAGATGCCACCTGCTCTCTGTACATTCTTTCATCTTCCTTTGTGATGAGCCCCATGACTTGATTATATCGTTGGACTTGTGCTTAGCATAGCATTCATGGGTCAGGATGGTGAAGAACAGTGGGCTGAGAACACATCCCTGTGGAATCCCACTGTTAATCATGATGCACTTTGATGTGCTTGTACCCGAACACACCCTCTGACGTCTCTCAATCAAGAAGTCCAGGATCAAGTTACAGAGATGTTTACTGATTCCCAGATGTGCCAGTTTTTCTATCAGCTGCATTGGTACCACCATATTAAATGCATAGCTGAAGTCTATGAACAGCATGCTCACATAGTCGTCTTTGCCCTCTAAATGCTCAAGGGAGATGTGTAGTGCTACTAATATGGCATCGGCCATGGATTGGTTAGCTCTGTACAGAAATTGCAGAGGATCAAAATCAGGAGGTAGGCATGATGAAAGGCGTCTATATCACGTTATCAACATTTTACTACATCGAATCAATAAAGGGCGAACTTTATTGATCGAAGTAGTAAAATTTTGAATAACGTAAAAAAAAATCACTACAAAAAAACTAACGTAGGCAGGGGGCAAGTACCCCTGCACCCCCCACACCCCCCTAGTTAAATATAATAACTCTGAGACTGCGCTACATTGAGGTAAATGGAAATCTCACCCTTACGGAGATTTCCGTTTACCTGCGCGATGTTCTGGACTTTCGACATTGTTGTGCTGACAATATCGTAATCGATATTGTCAGCTTATGACATGAACTAGACCCCTAGAAAGATGTTTTTTGATCAGCCACTCAAAACATTTCATAACAGTAGGTGTCATAGCAACTGGTCTGTAGTCATTGGGGATTATGGGAGTGGTTTTCTTGGGTAGTGAGATGATTTTAGATTCATTGTAGCATGAGGGTACTTCACTGCAGCAAGAGAGGTGTTAAAAAATTCCTTGAGCACTGTGCATAGTTGATCAGTACAGCCTTTTAATACTTTGCACAGTATATTGTCTAGTCCAGCAGCCTTCTGGAGTATACTCTCCTTAGCTCTCTTCTTACCTCCTCTGTGCTGAGGCTGCGTACTGTATCATTCTCATCAGTGCGTAGCTTTACTGGCAGCCTGTTGTTTCTTTCCTCAAATCTACTAAAGAAGATGTTCAAACTGTCCAGGAATTCAATGCTGTCCTCACACTGTGCTGACATGATTTTGTAGTCAGTGATCTGTATGCCTTGCCATAGTATTCTTGCATCCTTCATGTCTTCAAAGTGGATCTGCATCTTTCTGCCATACTCCTTCTTAGCCTCTTCTATACCTCTTGTGACGACCGTGCCCTAGCCCAGCAATCAAGGAGCCTCAATTCTCACCACTAACAGCAGGGAGGTTGTCTCCCAGAAGAGGAAAGGATAACTAATACACACAGTAAAGTACAATTTCCCTTATGTGCACATGGAGATCACAGTCAGTCTGGGGCTGGTTGCTCCCTTGCTCTCCAGGTCCCCAATAAGACTCCCCACTGGCACAGCTATAGGGTCATGATCTCAGCCTAGCTGGCAAGCTAACCTCCAGTACCCTCTTTGTCCAACCACTGCTTCATGTCCCTGCCCAGGTAGCTGACACACACCCACACTTTGAGATAAGTATTTATACAACTTCACAGACACTCCTGGGAAAGGCTGACACAGATTCTCCAGCTGTGCCCCTTTACCCAGACTATACAGTAGTAATTACTGACACCACCAGCTTAATATAATTAGCAGCTACCCAAAGGCCCTTGAAAGGGTGTCCAATTATTACTGTGCAATATTATTATCCAATTGGTAATGTGACTATTCAGTCTAAGGCTTATTAGAGTGGCCTATTATGCAATGTACTCCAGAGCCTACTTCTCTACACAAACCAGCCACAGGTAAAGGTTTTTAAAATATTTAATAATAAATAATTAAAACACAAGACAATACTACTACACCACAGAGATATCTAAGAGTTCAGAGATCACACAGAAACTTTAAATAATACAGTAGGACAGGTCTGATGTCAAAGAAAAACACTTAATCTAACTTTCTAATCTTTAGCTAATCTTAAGAGAAAACACAGTGCTATAATCCTACTTACATACATAAAGAGCATAAGCAGTACTGGGTTAGATGTCCAAGATCAAAATGCTTCTTTTAGTCTCTCACGTAACAATAGTTTTTAAACACTAACCAACAGCTCTCGAAGGCCCTCACAAATTACATCATTTTGACACTTAGTCTGGACTTCCCAGGCCACAAACTGCATTATTTAGCAAGCTAACAACTGCTCAGGAGACTACAACAATAAAAGGCATTTCACATATACACTCTAGCAGAAACCAGAGCAATAAAGCACCTTCCACATGTAAATTCTGGCCCTTAACTTTGACCTTAAAACAATGGGCCTGAAACCTTCATCCAGACTCACTGGAGCCGACTTGTAAAACACCAAAGAAATTCATAAGATATTTTCAACTTCAAAAGACACATTTGAAATGCTTGGCTTGGTTTTCCTTACAGCAGATGGCAATGTTGCAACAATCTTGAAGTTCACATTTTACAGTGTTTTCTTTCATTTAAAAACACAAGCCTGTATTTTACATTTATTTATACAATTGATAGAATTATGTATCAAATTCTATTTGACTAGGCTGGCAGCCTTCGCCCATCTTCCTCCAATCTTCACACCTCTCCTCATATTATCTATTGCTATACTTAGGGATGCTTTGTTCTTAGCCATGTAGGCTATGTTTCTCTCCTTCAGAGGCTCATATACCTTAGGGGTGTGCCATGGCTTCTGGTTAGCTCTAATAGTGATACTCTTGGTATTTGTTACCCCATCGACACAGTTCCATCACTACCTCAGTGTATTCTTCAATGTTCAGATACTGATTCATTGTGGTGCTGATTCACTATATTATTACAAGTGAGGCTGTGGCACTTGTAACAATGTATTCTAGGGAAGAGTACGATATTACGGAGGCCGGCCAAATATCAACTAGAGAATCACACAAAACTTTGGCACTGAATTTAGTAGTGTGGGATTACTGACATATCTTTAGCTCATACCTAGAAGGGACTAACTGCGCTATTAAGTTGAATGGTGTAAAGTTGACCTTACTAGTTTCTTTGCACTACCACCTTTACAAACTCTGCATTTTTTCCTCAGTCATTACAGAAGCAAAGGTATGAGTAAAAAACAGAAGAAAAATGTAATGTGCAGATTGAATGTGCAAAGTTAATGGGCAATGTTTCTCAAGTGAATCCATAAATAAAACCTAAAAACTATATTTTAATAAGATCATTTTTTAAATTTTTTTCTTACAGCTTCACAGCTGAATCATATAAAACTCAGTGTCATCAGTTTTGTCTCCTTCTTTGTAGAGGTTTTGTAAATGCTACTGCCTGCTGAGATCAATTTTCTAACCATTTACTGTTTTTCAAGTATTTGCATAACATCCTACAGTGACCTGGTTTTGCAAACTCTTTTTGCTGCAGATGGTAAAATAATAGCAAAGAACAGCATTTTGGATCAGGAATTATTTATGCTTCATAGCCCAATGATATGATGCATCTTCTTTTCACTAGATCTTTCATTTTAAGACTTACTTCCCATCTTTTACATTGCGTGGGCTGAAGCAGTGTGCAATTATCTGACTACACAAAAAGGATAACATAGGATTCTCATTTGGTTTTCCTGTATCTCAATGATGATCTATCAGTCTTCACACTCCAGTGCTTTGCCATGCTGTTATAAAAATTAAATCTTAATAATTTCTGTTGAAAGTGGGAAAGGGCTTGTCGAATGTGACAGTGCATGTTTAGCCAACATGACATCTTGTCTTTGATATCTTGCTGGAAATGATTTGTTTTCCTCCTTGTTATTAAAGATGCTGCCTCAAAAGCTGGTTTACTAGCTTCTTCAAACAAAGGTTCTGATGGAAAATGAATCCTGCTGTTGACACAGAAGCCTAGGGAATTTCTGTTTGCATCTGACACACTGTAGAGATTTAGGCATCTGTGTCAGGTGCAAACAATGCACAAATATAACTGGTAGTATGCTGGCTATAGATCAACAGCTTTACTAAGCATGCACATCTTTTGTTTGTGCACAGATTGAGGATCAAAGATTTGTGTCTTATATGAAACATGGATATGCTATTAATTGTATTCTGTAGAACAGAAATATCTGGTTTCCCAGAATGGAGCGAACATGTTCTTTTTAAGGGTAAAGTTAACCAAAAAGGTGAGAAAAATTGTGTAGACAAAGCTATGAAGTGGTTAATCTAAGGTATCGTGTTTATGTATTAGACAATATTTGGACACAAGTATAGGTTGGGAGGGCATACCAAAGATGTATCCCAGTTTTATGCACACTGCAACAAAACTTTTAAATACTTACCAGAATATCCAGTTCTAAACACTTTATTTAGCTCACAAGCACAATAGCAGTACTTCTATTACACTTGATGTACTGGAATGTATTCCTGCCATCATACTTTTATGCCTTCTGACTGTGCCTTGTAAAATCATATGTCACATGTTGAATAAAAATATGTGCATTCTCTTTAGGGCAGCTGACTTATATGTGTGCCTGTATGTATGTGCATTTGTTACTTTACCTGCCAAAAGCATGGCCCATGTACAACTTGTCAAGTGAATGGTGTTGGTATATGGTGTTGATATGTATCATATGCATCATATATCAGTCCATGGCCTCTACTGGTATGTATTACTGATATCTATTATACATATCATATGTCAGGCCAGGGCATCTTTGGTATGTAGTGCTGATAAGTATCACACATATCATGTATCGATCCATGGCCACTTTTGATATGTAGTGCTGATATGAATCATATATATTATATATTGATTCATGGCTTCTGCTGATATGTATCATGTATCATATATCCATCTATTGCTTCTGCAACATGAAGCACAGTTTCTCAACAATCCAATATATGATGTTGTAACACTCCAAGGAGAGACTTAAAGATAAAGGCCTTAATAATTCAGGGGTGGGAGCTTCTTATCCTGCTATCCTAGAAAATCCAAATGAAGTAAGAACAGACCTAAGAAAGTATTGTTTATCTCCTTTTGGGTCAAAAGACAGGAGAAAAGATAATAGAACATAAAACTCAGGGTTTTTTGGGGCATCACTCTTGTACATGTGGCCCAGATAGTGGAATGTGGGACACATAACTGCATCAGAACTTCTGAATGACATTATCAGCATCATATCATGACAAACTACAGCTAAATAGTAAATGCATTATGAATAATATATGATGCATTGTGAGCATACTGCATGTCAGCAGACACGCCGATAGCACATCTATACACAGCTCCACATTGAAAAGAAACTAAACCAGCACCAAATATAGCATGAATCATATGATGCAAAAGTACACCTAAGGTGATTTATAGTTTCTTCAAGCCTGTGAGATATAAACTTTTCATTTAAACTCTTACCATGACTGGACTCAAGATAACAATACCTTTTTTGCTTCTATGTTAAGAACTGCTTTAGTGATGCTTTTCAGTTAGCAGAAGCAGTTTGAACTGACAAGCTGCATCTTAAGAGAAGGTCTTTGTAAGTTTTCCACAAGTATTATTAAATAGTGAAAAGCACAAAGTTCATTTATTGGCTGTCATCTTTCCATGCACATGTCAATCATCGCATATGTTGTCACTTGCTTGAAAGATCCATTAAATTACCTGCTCCTTTGAACTGGACATTATATAATGCACGTCGAAAATGTTTTCTGGCAGACGAGAATGAATTATCAACCTCTAATCCGAAGATGCAAAGTAAGTTACCTAAAAAGAAGGTTGGTGATTTCATTATAATATGTGTTCTCATCAGACTTAAGATTAATTTGCTTATGCTTGTGATATTTACAATAAGTGGAAATTAACTCACTCCCCATTTTGCTGAAAAATATCTTTATGTTTGATAAAAAGAACATTTTTCCAATACCATTGGGGAACCTTTTCAGTTGTTAAACTGTTGGAGACCCCCCCTTAGCTTTCAGACATTCATATAAAAAACAGTAAGTTTCATGTTAAGTATTTATGTTTAAACACTTTTTCACATAAATATTCAATAATGAGTTAATGTCATCAAAAGTGAGCTTCATACCTCTGAACTTCTTAATACAAGAATCAGGGGCTAAGTCAAAAATACTGGGCTCAGGAGCCCAAAAATGGGGACAGATTTAAAAAATGCTCTTAATAAGCTTTGAAAGTTGACAGAATAAAAGGTTATGCATTAGCGTGCATTTTCTGAAGGATATGGAGTCTTAAACTCAAATATTGTTCATTGTTTAGTAATTGCAGTCACCAGAAAACTACATATTTTATGAGGAAACGACTGAAATATTAGACAACAATCTGGACATTCTGTGAAATTATGGGTCATTGAGAGAAATACAAATATAATATGGGCCCAGTATTACTAAATGGATTGTTGGGCTTTCTGCATTATGATTAAATGTACCAGAAATAAACTCTGGAGTTAAAGTAATACCAAACAGTCAATGTCATAAAATGTACTACCTACATGCTATTTTTAAGACAGTTTCTACTCATAGGCTATGTATATGGTGAGAGTGACTATTATTGTCTGTAATGTTTTAACTCTATAGAACTGTCTAGATGTGTAGCATTTATTGTAATATCTTGTAGCACAGTTTATGTTCTTTCATCTTATTTTTGTATAGTATTTCTAATGTCATTACTACTGTATTATACTGTATTTGTATTGTACTGTATGTGGAGCTTTTCTCCCTAGGCCTCTGCTGAAAACAGGTTCTGTTGACCCAGTCAGACCACCCCAGCAAACAAATGTCAAATAAATAAAATAAATAATAAATAAGTCCTGCTAAGGACACAAAATCATTTAATCCATAGGGGCCGCTTTTGTTGGTGTTTATATGCCACTGTAGTTCTTTTAACTCTAATCTGGTTTTCCATGGGTTCCCCTTTGTCATTCATGGAGGATGTTAATCTTTACAGTATTAGATTAGTTTTTTTTTTTTTAGTTGTAGTACTATATGAATTCAGTTTTAATTACCCACTTTTTCAAGGAAGTATTATATATAGTGATATATATAGATGGTATGACTTTAAATGTGTGATAGATTAACAAGGGGGAGGGATGAAAAGTTATAAAAGGAAATGACACGTTGGTTTACTGACTTTGATGAAGACCTAGGATGTAAGGGATGAAAGAGCTTAGTTTTTATGTGCCTGTGACTTTTTACATATATGTGATTTAAAGCTGGTGTGACTACATCGGATTGTGGATTGCTTCTTATTCTGGAAGTTTCCATCGTCACAAGCACGTTTTAGCGGTGAGATGAAACTTGTTTTTTGGATGACTGGTACAAGAAATACTTTGGAACTAAGCTGAATTTTCTGGTGTTTCAAGTACAGAGTTTGGCAATTAGAGTGAAGCATGCATTGAGACTACGAGGTACTGTTACAGGTGTACGTTTTCCTTGTTCCAACTTTAGTGATTATGGTGAGATGCTATGTGGCTTTTGGGCTACCATTGAATTGAGTGTGGTGGCATCTCACTGCTTTACTTGGTGATTTATGTACTGTGGCAGGTTATTACTGGGAAGTGATCATTAGAACACAAAGTATTGTCGGGGTCTTTAATTTTGTTTTTTGAGTTAGTTCTGTACTTCTTCCTGGTGGATACATCTGCCTCTATGCAGCTATTAGCATGTTTGTATAGGGTTTCTATTAACATTTCTGCATAGGCAGCAGTGTTTTCTGGGTTTATCGGGACTTGAAATTTTGCCAGGTTATCACTTAATAGTAGGAAGTTAGCCTTAGAGTAGTTCATGAATATTCCAGGATTAGCTGGGGTTCCATGTTTTATTTTTACTTCAAGGGAGACCATTTTGTGGTCTGACCTTACCAGAGAAGACATTATACTGAGTGTGTGCAAAACTATCCCATATTAGTGAGGACTAGATCCAGTATGTTTGCACCCCTGATTGGTGTATTGACAATCTGGCCCAGGTAATTTGTGTTCACAAAATCCAGGAATCTCTGTGCCTGCACACTTGGCATTGTATGTGATTCCCAGTTAATAGTGTGGTAATTAAAGTCGCCCATGAATATCATATTTGGTTGGAAGGTGAGTGTTTCCAATAATTTTAAATACATGTTATGGGTTTCCTGGGTTATAGCGAGCTTGCAAGTAATTGGTATGGGATTTTGCCTATGATGATTTGAACTGAGAGAAGCTCAAGTGCATCATCCTGTTTTATCAGCCTTGAGGTATATTTATTTTTGATGCAAATCGAGACACCTTCACCTTTTGTCTGTCTAGTAGATGGTCTTAATGTTTTATGGCCTTGCACTGCCAGGCTGCTCTCTGTGGCTCTAAACTATGTCTCAGTGGCTCCACAGATGTCAGCATTCTCTAGGATGTGGAGAGCTTGTAGGAAGTGGAGTTTTTTTGCTTAGAGTCCTAGCATTGAGCAGTAACAACTTTACCCAGGAAAAGTCAGTACCCCTCCTCCTAACATCCCTCCCTCACTCCTCAGAAAATATTGCTACTCATTCAACACACACTTCACACAAACCATACTATCACTAGCTAAACAACACAACCCCCCTCCCCTCCAACCCACACCTTCAACTAGTAATCTCCCCACTGCCTTCTCTTTTTCTCCTGTACCTACCTCTAACATAAAAAAAACTCTTAACTAAACTTAAGCCCACCAAATTAGCAGCAGACAACCTCCCAAGTGAATACCTACAAATTGCAGCTGATGCTCTGGCCTACCCAGTATCCATCCTGATTAACGGATCTCTGTCAGAAAGTTACATTCCCACACTGTGGAAAGTATCACATATAATTCCCCTCCACAAAGGCGGACCCTCCACAGAACTAACCAATTACTGCCCCATAGTTATTCTCTCTCCACTCTCCAAAATACTAGCGAGATGCATACACTCTCAGGTCTCAGACTACCTCCTTACTAACAGCCTCCTTTCCAATACTCAGCATGGTTTCCGACCAAACTATAGCACCACCACTGCCTTACTCTCCTTTACTAACACTATCCTTCAGCATAAAAACAATGGCTATCTCTCCTCTGCTACTTTCCTAGACCTATCTAAAGCATTTGACATGGTCCCACACAAACAACTTATCTCTGTCCTCAATAACCTATCCTTCTCACAATCAGTCACCAACTGGTTTCAGAGTTACTTGTCTGCCACCAACAATCTGTTGTATGGCAGAATGACATATCTCCCCAACTACCTGTCTCCATAGGGGTTCCCAAGGATCAATCCTTGGACCCCTACTCTTCTCTGTTTTCACCAATAATCTAGCCTCTGCCACCAAACATGGCACACTCATACAATACGCAGATGACTCAACCATCATCTGCTCAGCCCAGTCCCTACCCAAACTGCAAAAAGTCACACAGGAAGCCTTTTCCTCTGTTGAAACATGGTTATCCAATGCCCAATTAATGCTCAACCCAAACAAAACTAAACTACTCATCTTCCAAACCACCAAACATATTCAAAACAACTCTCACTTTAACATCACAGCAAAAGACAACACCACTATATACCCAACTGAACACACCAAATTGCTAGGAGTGGAAATAGAAAATAAACTAAAATTTGACATGCACATATCCATGACCATAAAAAAAGTCCACAAAAAACTAGGAGCGTTATACAGAAATAAGCAACTTCTCACCAAAGCAGCAAAAATTTCAGTAGCAAATTCCCACCTTATCTCCAGCCTGCTTTATGCCTCTCCAATATATACCAACCTAAGGCAATGCGATCTAAACAAGCTAGAGACCTGCTACAACAAAATCGCCAAATTCACCACTGGGGCATCCTTTTATAGTCACCACTGTATCTCACTTGCTGAACTGGGCTGGCTTGAACTCCCTCACCTCCTTCAATGGTAGCAACTCTCACTCGCCCACAAACTAGTAAACCATCCACTAAATGTCCCATCCCTCCAGAATCTACTCCAACCCTATCGCACCACCAGACCACTAAGATCCAGCAACAAAAATCACTTGCAGATCACTAAAACCAATAACTCTGCTGGTGAAGCACTATTATCTTGCACCATAGCCAAATTATGGAACTCCCTCCCACCTACAATTACCTCCATACCATCATGCACCCACTTCAAAACTTTACTAAAAGCGCACCTAAAAACATGCTGGCTATGCCCTTGCAACTCCCACTCTAATATCACCCACCCCATCCAACCACTACCTTTCTTTCCACTCCACTAACTACCTTGATTATAGCAAGCTCAGATGCTCATAAGCCTAGTACTTATTATACAGCAGGAACTTCTTATTGTAACATTTGTTAATGTCTGTTATGTACTTCACAGATAAAGATTCTAGTTGTCTACTGATATACTATGTTCTTGATCTGTAAATATGTTGTAAGTAATTGCTATGTAAATTGTTAATGGCTATGTAATCCAATGTAACTACTGTCTGTTTATTTTAACTGTGGAGCTTTTCTCCCCGGGCCTCTGCTGAAAATGGACCTACGTCCAGTCGGGCACTCCCGGTCAACAAATATAAATAAATAAATAAATAAATAAATAAATAAATGAACATTAGATTTTCTTGGTTTTGATTTGCTATGTTGGAAGTACTTTCACTTTGGCATTTCTTAAAAAAAGGCTCTATGGTGGAGGACAATGTTTTAGCTAATATTCCAAAGCCTAAACAGGAAAGGCGCAGGCCATCCCTGGCAAAGCAGTGTGGTTTGTTGACCATCTCCTTCCATGCTGACAGATATTGCTCCCTCTTAGAATGGCACCAGAAAGATGAGTTATATATTGTGGCATCATCCTTGGAGTAGACAAAATCGTACTCAGTGCTAGGCCCATACCAGCCTGGACACATATTCCTAGAACTCCATGTTGTCTCTCTTCATATAGTCTAGGGAGGCATATCTCAGGTCATTTACACCCATATGGACTAAGACTGAGTCATAGTGGTACTTGTGGTTCAATGACCTGAGTGCATGCGAAATATGGCAGATCCTGGACTCTGAAAAGCAATTAGCCATGACCTTCTTCTTACTCAGCCTGGTAAGAGGCACATCAGTGTATCTCACAATCGAGTCTCCATGACACCAATGACCAGATTTTTGGATTGTGTGGTGGCTTGCCTTATGGCCTTAGATGTAGAGGCTCCATGAAATGTGGCTGTATGTGTTGATGTGGTTTGTGTTTTGAAAGAGTGTATTCAGGGCTGCTGAGGGTATTTGTTATGTGCATTTCATCTAGGAGGTCTTTGGGGTTTAGGAAGGTTACATTTAAGTGCCTCAGCATATGTTGCTCTATGTGTCTGCTTTGAACTGTGTATGATGAGTGCACCATGTGTGCTACTGACAATCTGACTGACATTAGGAGTGCTTTAATGTGAGAGCTTTGCCTCCAGTGACATTGGGCAACTGCATCTCTTACGTATCATTTCAATTTTTTTGAGACTTAACTGTTATCAGTAGACATGAGGCAATTTCGATATTGCCTCACAATGCCCATATCCACCAAGCTGGTAATGGAGATATTGGGAAAGTTCACATCTATGGCAACATCCTTTTTTATTGATTAGACAGTTGGAGTGAAAATATAAAGTAATGTAAGGAATATCTGTTTTGCAACTCTGGGGATAGTGCTTGTCACTGCAAACTACTTGTCTTGAGAGCAAATAAGTATTGGTGAAACTTCAAGTGTGTTTTTATAGGAAAGATGCCAACTCAAGGTGTCTGCTTCTATGCAGGGCACTACTAAACACTTGAGGGGAAACTGATAAGTAAATACTGATTATTTATGGATGAAGTATTTTGAGAGATATACTGAGGCTAGATTAGACTGTGGCAAATCAAGCAGTACTTACTGAAAAGAAACAACTAGTTTTGTCAGGAATGATGGAAAGAGGGGTTCTCTTGAATGGCTTCTGCATGGCTATTACTAATCTCACCACAGCATCACTCTTCTGGGATACAATGCTCCTTTGCTTCTTCTCTCAGCAGTAGCAAAACAGAAGCACCAATCCCAAGATGAGAAGCAGGCCACAGGCTCTTGGGTGATCAACAGTCTTGTCCCAAATGCTGCAAGAGTCTGTAGAGTTATTGTATGCGTTAATATCAACCAGACCAATCAGGAAAGTTGAACATAAACAGTCACTGCCCAATTAGAAACAGCCAGGAATCAATTCACTCTGAATCTTCTCTTATTGTGGAGCAAAATATAAGCACAAATTCTAAGTTGGCATATATGAAGCAGTTATTAGGCTTTCCTGAGATCAGCATTTTCCAGGATATAATACTCATATGCTCCTTCTCTCACCAGGAGCAAAACAGAAGCACTAATCCCAAGATAACTACTGAGAGGCAGAATGTGGGCTCTCCAATAATTGGTGGTCCTGAACTACATGTTGCAGATTTTAAAGGTAAAAAGGAAGGGTGGTCTCTCTGTTGTAGAAGGAAGTAGTAGTCCACAAAAATCACAAAAACTGACAGGCCAAAAAAGTGCCATAAAGATGATAGAGTAGGCTATTGAAAATAAGAAAGAAATGATGTTGTTTTACAATTATGCAAAAAGCCCAGAACTTCTAGAAGATATACAAGAAGATTAAGAGAGGAATCAGAGGAAAGAAAAATTCTTGCAGAAGAAAAACCACAAAGACTTTAAAGGCAAATTTGTGTTCAATAATACAACATATTCATGAAAAACATTATATAGACAAGAAACATTGGGGCATTTGGAAAAAGAAGCTACTGAGGAAGTGCAAAAATATAAAGAACAAAATCTAGAGATTTGAAAGGTATAAAAAAGAAATGCGGGCATAGGAGAGAAAGAGACCTCTGATATGGTGCAATATTTATTCAAAGGAGAAAGCAAAATAAATTAATGCAAAAAAAAGCAGCTCCAAAGATATTTAAAGAGAAATACAGCCAAAGGCATCCAGATATGGAAAATTTCACAATATAAAAAATAAGATCACAAAGGGGAAAAGAAGAACAGTAAAGTAGAAGTTAAAAAATAAAACCTAAAATTGTGGAATACCTATGATGTCAAGGATTTAGTGTAGAAAGTCTATCACAGCTTATATCACAGTATGATGGACCAATGACTTTCCCAGTAATGAGAAACAGGAGGAGTGGGAGACATCTGAAGAAGAAATATGGGCATGAAAAAGAAAAAGAGATTTTATACGTTGCAATATTTTTACAAAGGAGAAAGCAAAATTAATGAATATAAAAATGCAGCAGCAAAGGTATTTGAAGAGAAATACACGCAAAGGCATTCAGATATGGAAAATGTCATAGTGCAAAAAATAAGAAAAGAAAGGGGGAAGTAGAAAAGAGGATAAGTAATGATGAAGTTAAATAAATTGAATCTGAAGTTATGCATTACCTATGAAGTAAAGGATTTAGTGCAGAAAATGTAAATCTGATAACATCACAGCATGATAGAATAATGAAACCCCAAATTAAGGAGAAACCAGTGGAGTGGGAAGCATCTAATCAGTTGCCATATGAAGATACTATGGGGCCTTCAGTAGAAACCAGTACAAAAGTGCAGTTGGAGCTGCACAGCACAGAAAGGAGCAGGAAACTGTAGCAACTTTGATGCAGTCAGTGAAATGGAGTGATGCACTAATGAGTTCCCATATGAAACAGCAATGGGTGATGCAGTATGAAGCTGAAGAGAATATGGCACAGATAGATATTCTGGAACTTTCTGTAGAATGCCTGCAGGAAATGGAAAACAAAGAATGTGCCCTTAGTTTAGAAGAAAATGATCTAAAGGAAGAATTGCTTGATTTAATGCAGATGAATAGACATTATGATCAATGAAAGAAATCGACTATAGAAAGTCAATAAAACCCAAAGTGTTAGAAGTTTGATAAAACAAATGAACACAGTAACTAAGACTGTTCATAGAAATTCATGCAATATAATAGATGTAAACAGGATATATTACTGTGTAGCCAAATTAATAATAGATAAACCCCAGGATTTAATAAAATTTGTGTAGGCACAGTGTAGAGTCTACATGGAATGTCTTTGTGTGCACGGCCATGGTTCCCCCTCAGCAGCTCACCATGCATATTAATGATGGCATGCTGCTGAGCGAGACCCGAGGAACACAGATATTGAATCAGTGTAGGAAGAGGTGTAGTGGCTAACTGTGGCTGCAGATGAGTCTGAGGCTCCCTGCAATGGTCCCTGCCACTGTAGTAATGCTGTGAGGTGTGTCAAATGTGTAATATAATGTGTTATGTGTCTCCTGTTTTATTTTAATATATTTTTTTTTACACTGCATGTTTATGTGGCATGGTGTACAGTGCAGCAATGCCAATCTGTACTCAGATATAGACAACTGACACCTGCCAGACATCTAAAAATAGGAACTGGATGCAATCAATACTCATAACGACATCTATTTGTATTTTTCAAATATTTTTTTTAATTGCCGTTTGCGCGGTGCATCATGGAGTACATCCAAGCTGAGTGGAGCTCATACATACATAGCCGACATCTGCTAGACATCTAAAAATAGAAACCTAATTATTCATTTAAAGTTTTGTTTACACGTGTTTGCTCGGAACGATGCCCAGCAAAGCTTACACGTAGCTCAGTAGTATATGTGAAGGTATACCAGTTTTCATAATATCCAAGTAGCTAAATGGGTAGAGTTACAGCTATATGTGCAGCAAATCCTAGGTTCGAAACCATAACAGGCAGAACATGTCTATAATGTGCTGATCTATTTTTTGATAATGTAATAATACAATTTTAAAATATGGCATTGCTGCAGTCTGCTGAGCTCTGATCAATCATGCTAAGCAAAACATAAACTTGTCAATGGCTGCTAATGTTTGCATGGTGCTATGCTTCACTTAAATCATTGTTGTGTGAATTTTCTTGCTGCTCAGCTCTGCTTAGCAGGTTTGTGTGCTGCTAAGTGATGCAGTGCTTTTTTGAATGTTGCTCAATGATGTGTAAGGGTGGGAAAGCAGTATATATTAAGTGCAATAGGCGGAAATGCTGTAGAATCCACTGGAGTTCAATCAACTGTCAGTATGTCTGGTGGTGTTGGGGAGGGTGTGCCCTTTTGGGCAGAGTGGTGGGGCATTCAGGAGTCCAGGGTCATGGTTGGTTTCCAGGGCTCAGAGTGTAAGGCGGAGATCTGGGACTGGTTGGCTAGAGAACTCACCAGTGTAACTGGTATTCCCCACACAGGTGAGCAATGTTGTCACCACCATGATGACCTGAAAAGGTGAAAGAGGGGAACCTTGTACACTTGGGTCCAAGAAACGAATGCAGAGAATACCCTACAAGCATGTAAACATGTTTTCTGCTGTATTAACAAAATGCAGGCTGAATGTCTGCAAGACTGGTATGCATAATGGTGTGCTTCTCTCCCAACTGCAGCTGAGAGGGCTTGCAATGTCGAGTCCCATGCTGGGAGCCTGCCTAGATTTTGCCATACACGTGGTGAGTATGGATGTAATATGCCAACTGTAGAGCAATAAGCAAGAAAGAGTGAAGCATTAACTGCAATAAAGTATATACAATAAAGTCTAAAGTGCAATAAATGTGGAATCAGAGCTGTAGTGCAATAAATAAAACTGTAGTTCAATAAAAACAAGAAACAATACCAATAACAGCAAAGGAAATGGTATACATAAAAATTGTCTTGTCATAACCATTGCAGTAGAGCTGTATGCAATAAGTCTGTAAGGTAAGGTTGCTGGAGTCAGGTATAACACTGTAATAGCTGTATAATGCAAATCTAATGGCTACAAACTGAATTGCTTAATGTATAGTACTGTTCAAGGTTGTCTGTAGGCCAGTACTGGCAAATAATGCTCTGTCTTCCACAGGCTTCAGGTAATAAAGGTATATGGGTTAGGTTGCCCTCTCCATGGCCAGATATTGTCTGTGGACTTCACAGATATTTCAAACCAATAACATTAATATGTGTTCACCAGTATTGTTGAAAGTGAAATAAAAAAGTAGTAATATAAGCACGATGGTTGTATACTGTGCATGTGTGTTCTAATGTCACTGCAGTCTAGTATAACACTGTAGCAGTCCTAGAATGTTAGAGGAAAGTCCTGCAACTTGTAATGCATAATTCGTAGTATGTTTCCAGGTGGTCTCGAGGCAAGTATCAGTCACCCAATAGTCAGCACTAGCTCAGTCTGTTAAATTGCTTGTACACAGTACATTCTGCCACACACAGTCCTGTGTTTGAATCCAGTGCTATGTAGCACTACATTTCCAGTATCAGTCATGTAATGCTCACAATTTTTCTATCCCCAAGAACACAAAAATGTTATGGATGAGTTAGCCCATATTTTGAGCAGATAAAGTGTTTAGATCTCACAGAATGTTACACTCAATACCAATAATGTGTTCATCAGCATTGTTGATTCAAAAATAAAACTGTGTAATCCCAGTATGGCTGTACCTCTTGCATGTTTGTACTGTGCCGCTGCAGCCAATTATTAAATTATTTGCATATGCCCCCTGCAGTCACAGCTAGTGGGTTCTACTCCCATGCCTGCCAAGTAAGCCATGATGGCTGTCTAGTTTTCTATACACAAACATGCCTCTCAAGTGTCACAATTTCTTGTAATGTAATTAAAACTGACTAATCCACCTGTCACATGTTTACTAGATAAATTATTACCTGAAATGCAATGTTTTACCACATCCATTTACAGAACACCCTGGTAGTTATATAAGTCCACATTATGTGAAACCATTCTGAGTAGTTCTGTACCTGCATTTGTTAGTTCTTGGCCCTTATTGTCCCATGCGATCAGCTTGAGAGGTATGTACATGCTACAACAACTATAGGAGAATTGTAGTCACTGTAATCACAACTGTCAGTACACACCTGTAGAAGTATATATGGCCAGTGTTGTCAGGGATATCATCTGCAATGTCACTAATGGAATGTTTTACACTCTTTCTCGCTACCCTTTATCTTCATTTATTCATTATTGTAATGTATTATTATGATTTAATGTTAACATAATATTTTGTTAAACACACTGTTTTGTTGGCCTCATGGTTTACTTCACACTGGGATACTGTTACCATACTGACTGATATGTCACATAATGTTGTGCTGCACATAATATACATTAACATGTATTTGGATTAATAAATATGATGTTCCATTCTGTTAATTCCAACAATGGTCCACCTGGTGAATCTGTGCATACTGGGTCAATGCAGCAATTGCCTGATGTACACAGACAACCCTCTCCTCCTACCACCCAACACTACAACCTGCGAGAGATGCACTTACATAGCCAAACTGGAAGCAAAGCTCTCTCCACCCAAGATTGTGCTAGACAGTCAAGAGAAGAAGGTTAACACCCGCATTACACCTCAAGCAACACATAGCCCTTCTAAACCCACACCACCAACACCCACGCATAGCAACACTAAACCCACATATGTGGAGGCCCTTAACATTAACCTTCCCAAGCAACAAGGACCTCCAAAGCTGAAAAGCAAACAAACACCAATCACAACCAAAGTTTCACATAGCTCACAACACCAGTGTGCCACCCAACAACAGTCCCTAAGGCAAGACAACGTACCCAACACTTTAGTCATAGGTGACTCTATAGTAAGGCACACTGATTCCCACTCACCAGGCTGAACAAGGAGAAAATTACAGTCAGCTGCCTGTCGGGTGCCAGGATCTGCCACATAATGCATGCACTGAAGTCACTCCAGAAGGACAAATATGACTCTGTCATTGTCCATGTTGGAGTGAATGACTTGAGACATACTTCCCTGGACTACATGAAAAGAGAAATGGAAGAGCTCTCGGATCATGTGGCCCAGGCAGGTATAACCCTAGCCCTGAGTAGCATCCTGCCTTCACCCAGAATGATACCACAGTATACTTCAACAATTGGCTAAGCTTCTGGTGTTATTCAAAGGGGATCCAGTATCTGTCTGCCTGGGATGACATGATTGACAGACCACGATGCTTTGCCAGAGATGGTCTGCACCTGTTGCCCCTGGGATTCAGGTTACTGGCTAAGGCTCTTGCCACCCCTATAGTGCCTTTTTTAGGCAAAGTTCAAAGGACAAAACCACCACTGTAACAGGTACAAACATGCAAAATCTGAAGGTAATGCTACTTAATGCTAGAAGTCAAAACCTCAAAATGCACTCTCTCAAGGCACTCCTAAAAATGGAGAACATTGATATCTGTGCAGTAACTGAGACCTGGTTCAAGGCTCCAGAGAGGACCCCTGCAATACCAGGCTACAACTCTTACCACACTTTTCGGCCACAAAATCAAGACCAAAATACTAAAGGTGAAGGAGTGCCCATATTCACCAAGGATATTCACACCTCCAGGCTAGTTGCCCAACACAATGCATCTGAAATTCTCCAGGTGCAACTAACACTAGGTAAGACTGTAATCCAAATTGTAGCTTGTTACAGATCCCCCACCATGCCCCAAGATTCTCACTACACCTTTCTAAACATACTGGAAAATATTAAGATACAACCAAACACCCTAATACTGGGTGATTTCAACTACCCTACCATTAACTGGGAAAACTATTCATGTACCAACACCTTTCCCCAATGGTTCTTGGAATTCATAAATTCCAATGCCCTGGATCTACTAATCCTCAGTCCCACCAGGGGCACCAATATCCTAGACCTGGTCATTACCAACATGGGAAATCGATGCTCCACACCAATGGTCACCCCCTCATTGTTCATGTCTGACCATAAACTAATTACTCTTGACATCCACATCCCACCCCCACCCCCCAGTAAGGAAACCTCCGTAAAAAAACTTCTCCAAAGCCAACTTCATACTACTTAAGTCAGAAGTGACAAACTTCATGACACCCATGCAGATGGGAACTGAGAGTTCGACTGCTGAATCCTACACTAAGGCAGTGTACGAGCACATCCACTCGTGCATGAATCATGCCATCCCCAATAGAACCAAGACGCTCTCATCCAAAAAAAGGAAGCCAATCTAGTGGTCACTTGCCATAAAAAAAACTTTACAACAAAAGGAAAAAACTGTTGCAGAAAAGAGGAAAATCCCACAATGCAAAAATACTCCCTTACCAGCCTCAGTAAGAAGCTGAGATCCCTCATAAAATCCTCCAAAGCTAGTTATGAAAATCTAATTGCCAAAGATTCCAAAGACAACCACAAGGCATTCTATAATTATGTCAAGAATCTAAATAGCAATGCTCAGATCTGCTCTGAGCTACAACAGAATGGCATTAAATATACTGATCCCAAGGATATTGCCAAAATCCTGGCAGATAAATTCAGTGCCAACTTCACCCCCTCTCACCCCCTAAAGGGCGCATCTCAGTACTGAAAGATTGCCAAATTATGGTAATAACGGACACACAGGTAAAAAACACACTCTCCAAAACTAAGAATACAGCATCCATGGGACCAGATGACATCCCAGGCTGTGTACTACATGAACTACAAAATGAAATGGCACCTCACCTAAGTGTCAAGTTTAATCATAGCCTCACCTCAGGCTTCATGCCCACTGAGTGGCACACAGCTACAGTTATCCCACTCCACAAGGGGGGATCCACCTTGAGTCCCGGGAACTACTGCCCAATCAGTCTGGCGAGCCTGATCTGCAAGGCCATGGAACATATTATCATGGAACTTATAAACAAAGACACTGGCAACCTTCAAACACTGGACCCCATGCAGTTTGTGTTCATGAAGGGCCAATCTTGTCTCCTGAACCTGATTGACTTCTTCGAATCAGTCTCCAGAGCCATGGACAAGGGTAAGGTGGTCCACACAGCCTATCTGGACCTCGCCAAGGTGTTTGACACCATCCCCCACTCTGGAGTCATAGATAAACTTACTAAGTTGGGCATTAATCCCTACATCACTCAATGGGTTGCCAACTGGCTTACTGACAGAACCCACACTGTAAAGGTAGCCCACTTCAAATCCAGCTCCAGACAAGTGACAAGTGGAGTACCTCAGGGTTCAGTCCTGGGACCGCTCTTGTTTGGCATCTACTTCTCTGAAGTACAGGCCCACACTAAGGGACTCTGGCTAACAAAGTTCACAGATGACTGCAGTGGGAGCCATTATTGAATCTGCAAATGATGTGGATATTCTACAAAAGGGCCATACAGAAACAGATTCTTGGTGCCAGAGCCATGGGCTCAAGCTCAGTGCCAAGAAATGTATAGTTATCCCCTTTGGGAAGAAACATGTACCTGTGAATTACCACATAGGTGGCAGTACACTAAACACCAAAAGTGTGATAAGAGACTTAGGGACATAGGTAAACAGTGGTTTCATCTTCAATAACCACATTGCCTCAACAGTCAGGAAATCCTTCTATGTGGCACACCTCATCACTAAGGGCTTTTTATCCAGAAAAAAAGAGGTCATTGTCCCACTGCACTCATCTTTCATTAGCTCCATTATAGAATAAAATGCCCCATTTGGTATGTACCTCTCAAGACATCTGCAACAACTGGAAAGGTCACAGAAATACCTCAATAAAAGAATTGCAGACCTAAAGCAGATGCACTATGCTGACCATCTAAAAAAAACCCACCTATACTTTATTGCATATCGTCTACTCAGAGGCGATCTCTGCTTAACATACAAGGCCATGTCAAACCCAGAGCTGTTGGACATGCCACACTTAAAGAAATCCCAATCCCTCAGAGACACACACTCCAGGGATCTAAACCTTGTCATCACAATGAAGAAAACATGCTGGAGGGATAGGTTCCTGACCCAGAGATTCCCCAGACTCTGGAACAGACTGCCCATACATGTCAAGCAGAGCACCTCTTTGGCCGTCTTCAAAAGGAACCTTGATGATTGGATGGGAGATAGGAAATTTACCCTGGGATCATGTCAGTCAGCCTGCTAGATAGGGGTCCAGGGCAGTAAATATTGTGGGAAGAAATAGCCAGGGAATTGTTTAGGCCCTAGGGCCAATAGCCTAGTACCAATCTATAAACCTATGAACCTATGGTTTGGTTGTTACTAGCAGTAACTATTGCTTTACCTCATTTACCACAGCACATCAAGGTAGGCTGGTTCTGCTGATCTCCCTATCTTGCCTCGACTGGCCATGGCACTGGGTCCCAGCATGTCTGGGACCCAGACCAATGATGCTACCTCTGCTGCCCCTGTACTACCTGCAGTGTTGGGTAGTACTGCCCTAGGGGACAGGGCCCAGTCCCCTCTTGGAGTGGTGGCACAGGGATGGTAGTCACCTGGGATGAGCTACTGGTTTTGGTGTGCAGGATAGCCCACTGTGGCTATGACCATCATCTGCATTGGATTGAGGGCATACTGGCTGACCCGGTGGGGTAGTCTCACCCTGGTGCCCAGTCTTCAGAACAGCCACCCTTGGGGCAGTGAATGAGCAGTGCCAACAGTCCTATGGGTGGGGACGTGAGTCATGTTGCTGCTGTCTGAAGGCACATGGGACTCGGATTCCAAAGCACCCTCAATATCCAAGGTGTTCACCCCCCTCATGAGTCACACACCACCCCTGTCTGCTGTCTTGTCTGTTTGCAAATGCATCCTCATCTACCCAACTTACCTCCCCCACATGTACCTAAGTCCCTTCCCCAACATTCCACTCTCACCTTAAAAAAATATGGGCACCTGTCCCAAAAGAAATATTGTCTCATACATAGCTCTGCATTTCCCACATGTGTCCACTGGACACACATAATTCAGTGCAATTGGTTGAACAATGCAGTTATGTTGTCCTTACCTCTTTTCTCTGGGGTTTGAGAATCCACATTCATCTACAAATCTGTCAAAGTGCATAGTTGTTGCTGTACAAGAAATGGATAGCTATGGTTCTTTCCTACACCCTTCCTACACACCCCTCCCTGCCTTTCAATTTGTTTCCCCTCCTGCTTGCCCCCATTTCACCACTTTACTATCTCCCCTTTTTTCTTTTCTTTATATCTTTTAGTGCAGAATTGCATGGCGCGCTACATCATACAACTATGTTAAGCTCAACTAAATACAACTATGAGTACATGTGTTTCTAACATTGTAAGTCACAGGTACAAAATAAACACCTCTCCCATGTTTCGAACCTGAGTCCATCACACCTGCAACACACTATATTAAGCCACCATGCCACCCAACTTTTACTTAAAACAGGTGGTTTAAACAAAATATAATAATTGCCAATTACAGTCATTAGGCATGTTCCAGTGAAGCTGCGCATTACGCTGCACTGCTCAAACTACAATAAAAAGTAATGGAAAAAATATGAGTGCACCTTGGATTCTGGTGCAATAGTACACCACTATACAGTCAAAGACATAATAATGGATGTAACTGAGGCCTGTGATAGCAAGTAAGTGTGCCCTTTAATAAGCAACATGTAGAAAGTCACATGCTAAGGCATTAATGGCAAAATACATGTTCAACTGGGACTCTGGTGCAGAAAAACGTCCATATAAAGCCATGCACATACTGATGGATATAGAAAATGTTTGTCACAGCCTGTATGTGTACACATATATCTTGCAGATACACATGCTGTAGCAGTGACTCAGTAGCTCAGTTTGTTAAATGACTTGCTACAGTCCAGTGTTGTGCTGCATTTCAAATACATTATTATAAAGATAGCAATTAATGGATCACTAATTCACTCTTTATCTACACAAAGCTTGCAAATTAAATAATTGCTTTTCAGTGCATGAAGTTTCAGGCCTGCAGGTAGGGACACACTTTACATATCCACATATATAGCAGTACTAAATGTCGCCTAGTACTCTGTTTTTGACACAGTTGCCTAACATACCTCCCTTAAACACGTGCTTTAATTGGAGTGTAAAGGGTACCCTCACCCTGGCACTTCCTCTACAAGAAGGCTGACACAGCTGACACAGATACACCTACAGCTTGTTTGTCCTCCAAAGTGCCTATGTCTACTACCTGTAGCAGCAGCTGCAGGTAGTACACTCAGGTCTATGTAAAGGTTTCTAGTACAGACCTACCCTCTGTGACAATGTAGCCTCCTCACCCCAGTAACGTCCATCTCTACAGGTATAAGAGGGACCCAGGTCTACATGAAGGCCTTATATATTGCACAGTGACTCGATGTCATTGGCTAATGATAGTGCAATTCAGGTGTTTTGGCTGCAATTAGCATTTTAGAACCACAGATTGGCTTAGAGGTAAACACCTGCTGATGGGAGCCTCTTTAAAAGGCAGGCAGCTAGCTATGTGGAACTATTCTGTATGAGACCTTACTCAAACACAGCAAAACATTACTAGTAGCACATTTCAACAGAGGAGTACTGAACTCCACCAGGTATGTAACTGTTTTTTGTGTATAACAGGATGCAGATAGGAGAATACTGGTATGGGGAATAGGGATTACAGCAGTAAGCATGTCTTACACCTGTGGTAATGACATATCATTGATATCCATCTGTGTTACACCTACAAGGTACGTACAATACTTCAAGGTTGCATTGCTTATTGTCATGGTGGCACACTGCTGTTGTTGGACTGTCCCTTCATAGTGGTTGTAATAGCACACTGCTATTTGTCTGGCACTGGTCTTATGACATATTATTGGGTGGTTGGCCTTAGCGGACACACCACCATAGACTGTAGTGTTGGGTGTATCTGATCCTGTAATGTCCTTGTGCTGTCTTTCAGGAATAATGTACCACAGATGACACCTACCCTTCTCAGATGTGGAGAATGAGATAATCTTGCAAGGACTAAGGCAGCATTATGACATCCTGTATCCTGGGGAGACATAATAGGGAACAGTGGGCTGCACTGTGATCAGACCTTGTCTGTGATGTTAAAGCCATGGGCCAGCAGGTCAGGACATATGAGCAGGTTCAACACCTGGCAACTGATATGATCAATGCTACACATTGTGGATAAAGCTAGGGATCGTGCTGTCACTGGTGGAGGGCCTGCAGCAGAACATCTCTTGGCCACTGAGGAATTCCTGGTGTACCTAGATACATGCGACAAATCCCAGACATCCATCACACCATACATCGTGGAGGTGAGTGCCACAGTTTCCACAGCTGAGGAGCATGCAGGTAAGCTTACTGAAACCAGCATTGTAATACTATATCAGTCAGAGTGTGTCAAGCTGTAGATACTTTTATGTGGGGGTCAGGTCTCTGTTCTTTGGGGAGGGTGTAACCTCAGGTATACACTCATACACAGATTGGGACCAGCACAACAAGTAACACAGTACCTACTGAAAATGTGAGCTATATGGATGTATTACCTTGTTGTGCTGCAACATGCAGTGGTACTGACATTACCCCAGCCTCAACTTTTCACAGGTCCATCACGTATTGCCCAAGGCAATGGTCTTGCCCCTGGTAAGTATGACACTTGTTTTGTTAAGACACAATTATAGCCTACTACAGCTAAGGACCAGAATAATGCCCTGTGACATGTAATTATGTCTGTAAACAGCATAGGGTGTTTTTAAATGCCCAGTCTGTAAGAGATAGACAAGGGTTCGAGAGAGGCTAGTCACAGGAGTGTAGTTCAACAAACAGATACACTTTGGTGGTCACAGGTAAGAGCAGATAAGGCTCCTGGTTTAAATGAGGCAAGGAATCTAAAATGCCTTTTAAAATACAACAGGTTGAAGGCAAATACATTAGGGAGTGAAATGTGTTGTTCCATATAATTGTGAAGAGAGTTGTGCTGGGTTTTATGTGCTATTTTTTAAATTATAGTGTCATACTGGGAAGTAAAAGGTAAATATTACTAGTCATGTTTGACTTGCTTTACTTCAAGTGATGGTTATAAAGGTCCTGAGTTGAATTTGACTTGTGTTCTGAGGTAGTTTTTGTGGGCAAAGGTGGAGAAGGAAGTTGTTTAACTGCTAATCCAGTTGTGGGTCTTCATTGTTATGAGTCTTGGATGCTTTTTGTATGCAATAGTGGAGGTATTTTTTCATTCCTATTGCAGGTGACCATGGGGGTTGGAGTCTGTCCCCTACACAACCTGATGTCAATATCTCCTGATGATGGTAGCCATAGTAAGGCACAGGTGGGGTGTTGGGGGCTGAATTTGTCCGAGAGTAGACATCACTCTTCTATCCCCATTGTCACTGCTCACAGCCTGTATGCCCACACAGTCAGAGGGTGGAGACATTGAACAGGAAAGTGTGGCAACAATGGCTCCAGAGAGTGTAGACACTGGCCATAGCCAGAGATCTGGCAAGGTCCCACACAGACAGATTGACAGAGGTGCTGATAAGATTCCTGCTGTCCATGCACCAGCTGTTGTAGGTGTCAGATCATGGGTCACCTAGTGCATGTCTTGGGCCATCATGGAGGCACAAGCACATTCTGAATTGAACACCAGGTGTATGCTTAAGTTTATGGATGTTGCATAGTCTGATATCTGGGCCAGCCTCCACCACATTGGGACACCCTGGATCAGTTGACTGATGCAGTGAAAAGATGGTGGGCTGAAACACTGTCTGTCTTGGACCACACATTGTCTATGCTAGAATGTGTGGTTGGAGTTGAGCATCAGACCTGTAGACGTAGGTCAGTAACACCATCTGCTGAGAGTCCATGTGGCCAGGCACACACACACTTCTGTAGTGGCAGTACATCCAGTGCTACAGAGGGGAGTGTACTGTCCACACCATGAAATTGGAGGCCATGGGCTCATGGCCCTGAGCTTTCCCTTGGAGGACACAGTCCCAGCAGACAGTAGTCACTGTCAGGTACTAACACTGCTTCATCCTTGGGCAGTGAGGTGCCAGTGTAACTGCTGGCAGGCCAGTTCCTGTGTTCAGGGCTGGAGACAGTGAACTGTCAACTTTACCATATATGGTCCAAAGCTGTCCAACATACACACATGTAGGGCTAGCACTGAGCTTGACTGTGTACACGCACACACTCACACACCACTGTCAAATGCAGGTCACCAAAAGGCACACGCAGCACCTCTCCATGGTCCATCTTACATGCTTCCCCCTGACTCACACACATGCTGTCTACTGTTTGGGCCCGCTTAGGCCTCCTGCATCCCCACACAACACATGGTGCAAGTGAAGAAACCTGTGCCACATCCCTGTCATCCTCGACATTGATGCAGGGAAATGAAGCTATGGGTCTGATGCACAGGGTGACTATATTACTTAACATGTACTTGTGTAATGCAATGTTGGTTCACCATGCCACTTGTAGTGGTTAATGAGAGATACTGTATGCATTTGTCACTAATATGCAACATACATTTGTGTACCTTATGTGGTCATTATGTTGTATGTTGTTGAATTGACTGTATAGTTACACAATGACAGGTGTGTCATGGGCCATTTTATGTTTCTGTTACAGGAGTCTGTTGAGATAACCTATGGATACACAGTGGAAATAAAGCAGCACATGACTGCATGTCAGCAGAGTGGACATATATCTTCAGCAAGGTACTGCACTATAACTGCATGACTGCATAGGTTCATATGTGTATAACAAGCTAACAAGGACAATGTTGGCATTCAGCATACTCATGCATCCCTGATCTGTGAGAAGGACTGTTACCCTTCATAAATGCCACCAGGGTTTTGATGGAGATGATTAATCTGCATACATCCTGTGTCCAGTACCAACAGTTGCCTGGCAACAGTTATGATTGTTGTGTTTTGCATCCCAATGTGTAACCTGCAAATGATGTGTGTCACAGCAGATGTGTGGGTGACTTGCATGGGGGCCCTGTTTCATGTAGGGTGTACTGCCTGTGTTACATACCTGTCTCATCAGCATGTACTATGCATACCACACTGAAGTTGTTTGCATCTAGCACAGGTGATACATGTATTAGTCCTGTCATGGATACATGGGAGGTACGTAGCAGGAACTTACACCTCTCTGTATGGATCTATACACATCACAAAGCATTTAAGAGACAGACTACACATGTATGTTCCCTACAATGTGTATTGGTGTACCTCGGAACTTGTGTGGCTGCTACAGTTGTACGATATGCCTATGTAGTGACATGGCAAGGGTGCCATTGCACACATTGATAGCTGTGATGAATACCACATTCAGTATACCAGTGTCAGTCTGGGATGTACATCCAAAACCTATTGGTATTAGTTGTAGAACAGCAAATGCATTCACATCTTTCTGACCAGTGAGAGTCGAAGGCTGCAGTACTCTCTGTGTTCAGTTCATACATCCCATGGTTCCATAACATGTTATAAAATGCTCTAACAGGCTCACACAAACAGATGGCTACATTGATGCTAGCACCAGTTCCAATCAGTGCATACAGAGCACACCAAGGTGCACATGTAGTGCATGTTGGCTGTATGTAGGTGTGAACACTTACCTATGTAATGGTACATACTACAGATCACAGTACATGGTGCATGAAACACACCTTACATCTGCTAGCACTATCATTTTAGGACATATTATGCTTGGTGACATACGCTGGCCTTGTTTTGGTCAGTCCTTTGGGGGGCCACATCACCCACTCAAACAAAACATTGCAAAACCCTACATATGTCTGGGCTACTGAGGTTATGCCATATGGCTATATACACATGCAAGTAGGTTGGAGTGAGATTAGAATCTCTACCTATTTAGTCTTACACGCTATAGATCATGCTACTTAATGCATGTGCTATGGCTTACATCTGGCATTACACTCTCAGCTAGTAGTCTTAAGGTGGCTGACATCATCAGGCCTTATAGAAGAGGGCAGAGTGGAAGCCAGCAGCAAGTTACAGGGCCAAAAAGTGCATAACCATACAGAAGGATGTGCACACACACACACACACACACACACACACACACACACACACACACACACACACACTGTGACGCCCGTGCCCTGGCCCATCAATCAAGGAGCCTCAATCCTTACCACTAACACCAGAGAGAGCATCTCATATGAGAGGAAAGGATAACAAATACACACAGTAAAGTGCAATTTCCCTTAAGAGCACACAGAGATCACAGTCAGTCTGGGGCTGGTCGCTCTCTTGCTCCCCAGGTCCCTAATAAGACTCCCCACTGGCACAGCTATAAGGTCCATATCTCAGCCAGCTAGGCAAACTAAAATCTCCAGCATCCCCTCTGTCCAACCAGTGCTTTGTGTCCCTGGTCAAGTAGCTGACACACACACACACACACACACACACACACACACACACACACACACACACACACACACACACACACTTTGAGATAAGAGGTTATGCAACCACACAGACACTTCTGGGGAAGACTGGCACAGGTTCTCCAGCTGTTCCCTTTTTACCCAGACTATATGGTAGTACCACTTGCCATCACCCAGCTAATACATATCAGCTACTCAACAGCCCTTAAAAGGGTGTCCAATTATAACTGTGCAATATTATTATCCAATTGGTTGATGTGACTAAACAGTCAAAGCTTATTTGGAGTGACCTGCACAGTAAACTCTATAAATATGCAATGTACTCTAGAGCTTTAACTATCTCTACACAAACCAACCACATTTGAAAGGGTTTAAATATTTAATAATAAATAATTAAAACCACAAGATACCACTTTCTACTATACAGTGCTAGTCAAAAGTTCAGAGATCACACAGTAATACTTAAAATAAATCAGTAGTACAGTTCTGACATCACAGAAAACACTTAGTCTAATCTTTCTAATTTCTAGTTATTCCTAAAAGAAAAGACACTTCTAAAATAACTTACTTATAGAGCAAGGCAGAGTGCTATGAGTTGGATAGTCAAGTCAAAAATGCTTAATAATCTCTGGTTCTCACTGTTTAAATTGACACTGCAGTTCTGATAAAACATTACATCATCTTTTACACTTTCCTGGAGTTCCCATGCTGACAGAAACTGCATTTACATTATTTTACACTTAGAGCAATAAAAGACATTCCATATGTAAATTCTGGTCATTAACTTTAGCCTTAAAACAATAGGCAGGAAGCCTTCATCTAGCCGGACTGGAGCCCACTTATAAACATCAAAGGCACTCATGAAATAATTTTAATTTCAAAGGACCAACAAGAAATGCTTGACTTAGCTTTCTTTGCAGCAGAGGGCAATGTTGCCACATTGTTTTAAGTTCAACATTTCACAGTATTTTCAAATGATAGAATTATATACCAAATTATATTTGGCTAGGCTGTCAGCCTTCACCCATCTCTACCAGTCTTCACATATCCCCCCCCCCCAGAGAACTCAAGCTAGTTTTTCAAGTGACCCTTGAGAAACGCCACTTGAGAAGGTTAGGTCTATCTGTGTGTACCTCACCCCATTCCCTGTCTTGAGAGACCATCTGCATTGGCATTACTACTCCCTCTGCGGTGCTGCACTGAGATATCATATGCTTGAAACCCCAGACTCCATCTTAGCAACCTTGCATTTTGCTGACTGGCTCTGTTTAACCATGTTAGAGGGTTGTGATCTGTCATAACAGTGAATTTTCTTCCATACAGAAAAAGCTGACATTTCTGCAGTGCCACGCTATGGCTAGACATTCCTTTTCTACAGCTGCATAGCATTCCTCCCTGGTTTGGAGCCCATGACTGAGATAAACCACTGGGTGCTATTCTCCTTCTGAACACACCTGGCTATGTACAGCCCCCCACCCCATGGTTCAAAGCATCCACCTGCACAACAAATTATTTGCTGTAATCTGGACTGGCTAACACAGGGGGTCCTCCCAAAGCTTCTTTAAGCTTCTGGAATGCCTGCTTACATGCTGGGGTCCACACTACCTTATTTGGCATGTTCTTCAGCTATGGTACTATAACTGTGGATGAACTTTCTGTAGTACCCTGCTGTCCTTAAAATGCCCTCACCTGCTTTTTAGTAACAGGTGCAGGCCATGCCTGAATGGCTTCCACTTTGGCAGGTTCTGGCCTTATGTTACCACTCCCCACTCTATGTCCTAGGAAGGAGACCTCTGCCATACCCACCTGACATTTGCTTGGCTTAATGGTCAACCCTGCCCTCTGTAGTCTGCCCAGCACCTCCCTGACATGCTGAAGGTGCTCTGGCCAGGAATGGCTGTAGATAGCAATATTATCCAGGTAAGCAAGGGCAAACTCTCCTGCTCCTGCAAGGATATGATTTTCCAGCATCTGGAAAGTCACTGCAGCATTCTTCATCCCAAAGGGCATCTTTGTGAACTCGTAGAAGCTAAAAGGAGTCACAAAGGCTGACTTCTCTCTAGCACTGGGAGTCAAGGGCACCTGTCAGTAACCCTTGGTAAGATTGATGGTTGCAAGATACTTAGCCCCACCCAGCTGCTCTAGGGCCTCATCTGTCCTAGGCATGGGGTAAGCATCCGACTCATTGTGACTATTTAATTTCCTGTAGTCCATACAGACCCTGGTGCTGCCATCCTTGTTTGGCACCAGCACCACTGGGGAGGCCCAGGACTGTTGGACTCTTGAATCATCCCTAGTTCCAACATCACCTGTACCTCCTCCTTCAGAGTCTGTTTGACTCTCTCAGGCACCCTATAAGGGGCCTGCCTAATAGGCCTTTAGGGTCCTGTATCCACCTGGTGCTGCACCAGGTGGGTGTACACTGGTTTCCCAATGAACATGTCCCCACATTCCTGCAACACTGCTCGGATTTCTCAAATCTGGGTAGGAGATAGCTGCTGGGACATATCATACCCCTTCCACTGAGGTGTCAGCTTGAGCCTCACTGAAGTGATCAGTCCCCAGATGTCCCTCAGACTCTGCCTACAATCTACTACAAATGCTCAGCACAAGGGCCTCCCTATCATGGTAAGGTTTCATCATGTTAACGTGGTACAATTTGTGCCCCTGTCATCTGTCTAGCAGTTCCACCATGTAGTTAACATCACACACCTTTCTTACCATCTTGTAGGGACCCTCCCAAGCTGCTTGCAGCTTGTTGTGTCTGACAGGAATGAGAACCATTACCTGCTGCCCCACAGCATACTCTCTAGCTTGAGCATTCCTGTCATACCACACCTTTTTCTGTTGTTGGGCTTCTGCCAGGTTCTCCTGGGCCAAGCCCATGAGTTTCCTGAGCCTTGTCCTGAAGTTTACGGCATATCCCACAACAGACTCCTTGTGAGACTCACACTCACCTTCCCACTCATCTCAAATTAAATCTAGAGGTCCCCTCACCCTATGCCCATACAGCAACTCAAAGGGTGAAAACCTGTGGATTCCTGGGGAACCTCTTTGTAAGCAAACAACAGATGGGGCAAATATTTGTCCCACTCCCTCTTAAACTGATCTGCAAATGCCAGTAGCATGGACTTGATTGTAGAGTTTAACCTCACAACAAAACCATTAGTCTGAGGATGGTAGGGGTGGTCTTCATGTGCTTCACCCCACATGACCTCCACAGACAAGCCAGCAGGTATGAAATGAAATTGGCACCTCTGTCAGTCAGTATTTCTTTTGGGAAACCTACCCTGCTGAAAATTTCTAACAAAGCATTTGCCACATTCTCTTCCTCAGTGGAGGACAGAGCCACTGCCTCAGGGTATCGTGTAGCATAATCCACTACCACTAGGATATACTTTTTCCCTGTTGAACTTGAGGTACTCAGAGGCCCCACAATATCCATAGCTACCCTCTGAAATGGCTCCTCAATCACAGGCAAAGGCATCAAAGGAGCTCTCACCTTGTCTCCTGCCTTGCCTACCTATTGGCACTGCTCACAGGTCCTGCAGTACCCTATTACATCTCTGGAAATTCCAGGCCAATAGAGGTTCTGCATAATATGCCTCTTTGCATGTTTTATGCCCATATGACCTGCAAATGGAATATTATGGGCTATGGCTAGAAGCACCAGACAGTAGGTTCTAGGCACTACCAACTGCTGTACTCTCTCACCTTCTAGCCCTCCCTCAGGGGTCCACTCTCTGTACAGTAACCCTTTGTCCCAGTATACAGATTCCCCCTTTCCTTGAGAATCAGGTGCCTCCCTAGCTACCTGCCACTGGCCTTGCAATGTAGGGTCTCAGAGCTCTGCCTGTCTCAACTCTTTCCTTGTAACCCTTCCCAGCTCCCCTTCCACAGGAAGTCTGGCATCCTCTGACAGTGGTGACTCACTGTCAGCCTGGGTACTACTACTCAACTCTACCTTTGTAGTCTCTCTGTCCAAGGGGCCATCAGTACCCACAAGCAGCTGTGGCTCACCTTCAGTCTCACTGCTACAGCATAGCTCACTCCCTGAAGTAACCAGCTCACCAGTCCTGGCTGCAAGTATGCAGTCTGTCTGTGTCTCCCCCACGCTACCAGACCCAAATGCTTGTCTCCTAGCCTGACTGTGTATAACTACATAAGCACATAGTATTGCCTCATCCAAATTCTTCCCTCTCAGGATATCTGCAGGATGGTAGTTTAGTACCCCTGTTGTCTCAAGACAACCTACTATTGGCATTTTGTCTTTTCCACTTACTGGCTACCTCACCTTTTGTTCCCCACCTTGCCTCTGTGGACATCTGTATGCCACATGGCCTCACTGGTTGCATTCAAAACATTTAACCCTAGCTCCTGGACATGTACCTGGCCTAGTGGCTTCCCCTGCTACTGGCAGATTCTGTTGGGGCAGTCTGCGCTGCTCACATGGGTTCCTTTAGACCCAAGAGCAGTACTGGGGGTCCCCTTCCTGTGCAGGGTTGCCCTGCTTGCCAGGTATAGGTCTCCCTTCTTCCCCAACTCATCTGAAGTAGCACATTGTCTATCAGCTAACCAGATCCTCATGTCCTCCGGTAAAGTGCTAAGGGCTTGTTCCCTCACCAAAAGGTTTGCCAGCCCTTCAAAAGTGATGACCTGACATCCACTTACCCACCTATGGAAATAAGTGCTCAATTCAGCAACATATTCACACACACTTTCATCTGCCTTGCATCTATGCTCACAAAACATTTTCCTATACATTTCAGGTGTTAGCTTAAACAGTCTAAAAGACATTTCTTAACAGCAGTATAATCAAAACATGCAATGTCAGACATTTTAGATAACGCTGTTACAGCTCTGCCATGGAATAAGGGGGTCAGGAACCATACCCAGAGCCCTTGGTCAACTTCATACTGTTTACATACCCTCTCAAACATATGAAAGAAACTATCAAAAGTATCCCCCTCTTTAAACTGCGGAAGAAATTTACTGACCATTTGTGCTTCTGGGGTCCAGTTACTCCCTTCCCCATTATCTCCATGACTCTGGTGAAGAGTCAGCATCTCCTTCTCATACTGCCTCTGCCTCTCCTATTCCTCAGCTTGCAGATGTAACAGTTTCTCATTCTCCTCAGCCTGCAAACATCGCAGTCTCATATTTGCTTCTAATTCCACATGCCTGGCCTCCAATTCAATTTAGCTCCAGCTGGATTTTTAAGTCTAGAAGAAATGTTGAGCTGTCCATTCTCCGAGGGAACTATACCTCCACTGCCAGTCTGATTGTCCTCCTGGTTGCTGTTTTCTGATGCAGCTGTAACCAAGGCTGCAATCAGGTCTGCCTTAGTCAGGTTTCCATGTACCAGTCCCCTAGCCTGGCACATCTCTGCCAGCTGGCTCCTTGTCGGCTTTCCATACTCCTCTGCTGGCATGCTGCCTGCTCACCATGACTAACTAAGCTAACAAAAGAAATAAAACAATTCTGATCTGAACTCTGAGTATACACTGCATGGGTGTTGTAGAGTACAAAACACCTTCAAAGCTCACTGTACACAAGCTACAGGATTCACCCTACCCACATCACTACCAACCAATTAGTATTTGCCAACTAATTAATATGTGATGTGGATATCCCACCGCTGCCAAATACAAATGTGAGGGTATCCCAACCACTGCCACCAATTAATATGTGAGGTGGGTATCTCAACCACTGCCACCAATTAGTATGTGACGCCTGTGCCCTGGCCCAGCAACCAAGGATCCTCAATCTTCACCACTAACACCAGAGAGGACATCTCATATGAGAGGAAAGGATACCAAATACACACGGTAAAGTGCAATTTCCCTTAAGAGCACACAGAGATCACAGTCAGTCCAGGGCTGGTTGCTCCCTTGCTCCCCAGGTCCCCAATAAGACTCCCCACTGGCACAGCTATAGGGTCCATATCTCAGCCAGCTGGGCAAGCTAAAATCTTCAGCACCCTCTCTGTCCAACCAATGCTTCATGTCCCTGCCCAAGTAGCTGACACACACACACACACACACACACACACACACACACACACACACATATACACACACACACATACACACACACACACACACACACACACACACACACACACACACACACACACACACACACACACACACACACACACACACTTTGAGATAAGAGGTTATGCAACCACACAGACACTTCTGGGGAAGACTGGCACAGATTCTCTAACTGTGCCCCTTTTACCCAGACTATATGGAAGTACCACTTGCTACCACCCAGCTAATACTTATCAGCTACTCAAAGGCCCTTAAAAGGGTGCCCAATTATTACTGTGCGATATTATTATCCAATGGGTAAATGTGACTAAACAGTCAAAGCTTATTTGGTGTTACCTGGATAGTAAACTCTATAAATATGCAATGTACTCTAGAGCTTAAACTACCTCTAGACAAACCAGCCACAGTTGAAAGGTTTTAAAATATTTAATAATAAATAATTAAAACCAAAAGACACTACTTTCTACTATACAGTGCTAGTCAAAAGTTCAGCGATCATACAGAAATATTTAAAATAAATTAGTAGTACAGTTCTGACATCACAGAAAAACACTTAGTCTAATCTTTCCAATTTGTAGTTATTCCTAAAAGAAAACACACTTCTAAAATAACTTATTTATAGAGCAAGGCAGAGTGCTGTGAGTTGGATAATCAAGTCAAAAATGCTTAATAATCTCTGGGTCACACTGTTTAAATTGAAACTGCAGTTCTGATAAAACATTACATCTTTTACACTTTCCTGGAGTTCCTAGGTGGACAGAAACTGCATTTACATTCTTTTACACTTATAGCAATAAAGGACATTTCACATGTAAATTCTGGTCATTAACTTTAGCCTTAAAATAATAGGCAGGAAGCCTTCATCTAGCCGGACTGGAGCCGACTTATAAACATCAAAGGCACTCATGAAATCATTTTAATTTCAAAGGACCAACAAGAAATGTTTGACTTAGCTTTCTTTACAGCAGAGGGCAATGTTGCCACATTGTTTTAAGTTCAACATTTCACAGTATTTACAAATGATAGAATTATGTACCAAATTCCATTTGACTAGGCTGGCAGCCTTCACCCATCTCTACCAGTCTTCACACACACACACACACACACACACACACACACACACATGCACACACAAAGGGGGCTGGAGTGAGATTAGAGCCCTGGCCTACCTAGTCTTACACACTATAGATTATGGTACTTACTGCATATGCCACGGCTTTTATCTGATATTACAGTCAGCTGGTAGTCTTACTTTCTCTGACATCATCTGTCCTTGTAGAAGAGGGCAGTGTGGAAGCCAGCAGTAAGTTACAGGGCCAAAAGTGCAAAACCATTGCAGGTGGATAGCCCGTGAGGGCATTCCCATTCATACATACACACACACGCACACACACACACACACACACACACACACACACACACACACACACACACACACACACACACACACACACACACACACTACACAGTCATGCATCAAATGGGCTGGAATGAGATTAAAACCCCTACCTATCTAGTCTTATACACAATAGATTACAGTACTTATCACAGGCACCACCCATTAAGTCTGTTGTGTGTATGATTGCAGACACAGTACTTGTGCAGTACACAAACTAGGCCTGGAGTTGACCAGCATCTGAGGCCTGCAGTGTGATATTGTTGGTCTATATTATGATGTTGAAACATAATATCGAACACGAGATCGTCAACCTGTATTCATCAAAATGCGTTTATGCGGTTCGATGAATACTTCCAGGGTAAAGATGTAGTTGGCCAACTACATGGTGTTGCCCTTTTCTCCACTGTAGTCTGATCTCGGAGTTGGTATATTTAGTTAGGAGGGGTGACGGGGCACAGCCCCCCACGTCGGGGTGTGTGGGGACGAAGCCCCCCACATGGGTGAGTTTGTTTTAGGTTAGGTTAGTTACATTGGATTGTGGGGCAAGTGTTACTTTGCACTGTAAGTATTCATCGATTTGTGTAAATGCCTTTCGATTAATACGTGTTCGATATTACAATGTTTCAATGTTGTACTATAGACCCTGATATTGCTTCATACTGTTATCTGCATCTAGTATGCTAGCAGTGGGATAACTGTAATTATCCTAGCTATGTGTGTACAGTTACCAGTATGGCCATATGTGGTTGCTTGCAGTTACATAGCCATACATGTGGGCAAAGACAAGTTGCCCTGTCCATGTATGCGTTGACAACATTATATGTTACAGCATCTGCTCACCTTTGTCTGTCTACATGGTGACATCCAGCAGGCACAGTGGTCTGTGGACAAGTGGAATTTGTACTGTTGCACCTTTAGCTTGGATCATTTGAGCAACAGTATGGCTATGTCATAGTGAAGATGTACTCACCATTATTAGGGTATGCCAGACAATGCAGACATCTACACACATATTTCTATATATCACAGGGATGTATATATAACTGTGGCTGCATGTGTGTATGATATGTATACGTATTATGTTTTTATATGGGGGTGTATGTATAATTTTAATATATATATATATATATATATATATATATATATATATATATATATATATATATATATATATATCAGTACAGATCTATTTGACACTACATAGCAACAGATATACTATGCATGTGAGAGAGAGAGATAGTGACAAATGGATATGTATACGTACATCTGTATGTATAGACATTTATACATAAGAGGTCATTTTGATGAAGGGGCAACAGGATTGCACTCATTTCAACTAAATGTATGGGCATGCCCAATGGGACTGTCAGTACTTATAAGATGACTCCTGTCCACACCTACCTGTACTCCACTCAGGGATTTTGCATGTTACAGACATTATCATCAGACCCCTGTTTCTGCAGTGCTGCACTTCACTCAAACTGTCCCCAGCATTCCCCAGCTGTGTGCTGTACTTAATCTGTGACTGCTGTTGGTAATGTTACACCAGCAATAGACTGACAGTCTGCATACCTGTCAATTGTCCTGATATCCACAGAGTGCCCAGAGTTTTCCCTCATATGTTTAGTCTGTTTCTCATACATTTGTGGTCTTCTGCTTAATTATTGAATATTGACGTCACTACATTATACTACTTACAGACTAGCATTTGTGTTTCAAATATTATATCCTTCAGAACATATGTAATAATGCAACACTTTTACTTCCAGTGATGGTCTAGGTTTATGGGGACAATATTTGAAATCTGTCCCTATGTTTGGGCCTTTGTCCTACCAGTTTTACTGGTGCTTTGTCCAGATTTCTTGCACTAAGAGGTATGACAGTCTATGAAAACACCAACATAGTACTAGCTCACATGCAAAAGATGTGAGTAATTCCAGATTAGAACCATCAACACCATCACCTATGCTATCACCCATGCTAGCTTCCCTAGTCCCCTGAGCCACTCAGGTCACCAGACAGAGAGGAGTCATTCATCACACAATCAACAGCATAAATATGTACATTGTTATCCTGTGTGAGGAGAGACATACAATGGTGTCAGCAATATCTATGTTACAACCTTGAGATTGTCTGGTCTACTGATATACCATAGGTGATTTTCTGTTAAAGCAGTTGCATGGGTACACTGCTGTGTTGGGGGTGGGGGAACAATGGCACATGATCTGCTGGGATATACAGTAGTCCAAATATCATGTGACCCCACTGTTTAACATCTCCCTTGCTGGATGTAGTGAATATTCCAACCATGGGGCCTAGTGAATATTAAGAAACACAAACTATTGGACTAGGTATCTGTAGTCCTAAGGGATGTTACATCTGTCCAATTAGCCCACTATATTTCCTTGCATAACAGCAGCAGATCCATACATATGATATATTATAGTAATCCTTACAATTAGTGTGTAGCTTAGAGACTTACCTTGCGAATGCAGCAGTTGAGAGACCTGTAGTTCAGGGCTGACTCTGTGTGATGCAAGCAGTACACAAGCAATACATGGATACATGCAAGTTGTGTGGGTTGCCTGGCATCAACACGTTTACTATATGTATGTGAGTAGGAGTAAGGTGCCAGTCCCTAGGGCTCTAGGTTGTCAGTGAATGTGCTATGTGCTGTCTCTTAGCCAATGCCAGTGTGTACTAGGCATGTCTACATCTGCCTACAATGGCATCACCAGGAGGCTCCTACGCCAAGTCCTCTTGTGAGTGTGGCTCTGGTGACCTAGGCGGTGGAGGGCTGTGTAACCCTTTCCTTTGCTGATCCTGCTGCAGCTGTTTCTGTGTATTGTGTAGCATGGCGCATACTGTGAACATATGTGCACATGTGGCTGGAGAGTATTGTAGGGCTCCACCAGCTATACTGACACCAGAACCATAACTTCAGCAGCCCAAACACATGCTCTATGATGTTTCTAGTTTGTGTGTTTGCCTCATTATGGAGTTCTTTGTGGGTATGTGTGCATTTCTGATGGGTGTCATCATCCACGGTTCCAAGGCATAGCCAGCATTCCCCAGTAAATGACCATGTGGGATGCCTCCCTAGCAAACATCTAATACAGCTGTGATGTGTGCCAGATATGAGAGTCGTGATAACTGCCAGTGCTGCCAGCACGCACATTCATGACTGCACATGATCTGGCAGTTGATGGAGTGGTACACCTTGCAGTTGATGTAGCTTCTACTCTGCTCACTGGGTGATGCCCTGACATGTACATGAGAGCAATTTGTTGCACCCAGTACTTCAGGGTAGTGTGCTACATGGTATATGTGTTGCATATTGCTGGCCCTTGCATCAGAGGTGAGGGGAAAATAAATGTGCTCACTGGCATGTGGTAGCATGGCATCCAGGAACTGGTAGAGTACCCTGGTTGCTGATGTCTGTGAGACCCCTATCATGTCCCTAGTTGGTCTTTGGAAGGTACCTGTGGCTATTAGCCTAAGGGTTACACATACCTTTGTTTCCACTGGGATGGGTTCCCCTCTGTTGGCTCTGGATCTGAGTTGAGGATGGCAGAGTTCAGTGAGTTCTTGTATTATGTACCTATCCACCCTGTAGTGCTCTACAATCTCCAGCTCAAGTAGCTCCTGGAAGGTTACTCTGGGCCTGAACACTCTTCTCCTTGTCAGCATCACCAACAGAAGCATTGACTTCGGCATCTAGCACATACAGATGTAGCAGACCTGCAGCAGCCCCTAGCATTCTTTCACTTAAAATTCCCAAGTCTGTAATGGTGCAGAGTATGGTTGAAAAATCAGAATATAGGGCGCATGAATACTTTATAGTGCTCTATTGTAGGTGCTGACTGTGTGATTGGCTACCTATGATGCATTCCACCTGCCTAGTATATTGTTAACATTGTTTATTGGCCCTAGTTTAAGTTAAATAAGGGTCACAGCTAATTAATGCATCATTGCTTTTTAGATACTCTCAGCAATACGGCATGCTGCACAAATGCACAGCGAGCAGGTAAACAAAACTTAGCAATCACTGAGCACCCCCCCCCCCAACTTTCCAGGCTCAGCACAGTGGCATGCCATGCAAACATGTGGAAACATGCGCCCCACTGTAGATGCTCCACACAGGGTCCAGTAGTACATTTCTGTATCATATTGATTTGCTTTTTCCACAGTTTTTTTATATATAAGGCATGTTTACGCACTGCTGCATGCTGCACAAACATGCCCAGAATATTAGAAACAATTTTTATATTAACATATTTGTAACTTTGTGACAGACAGAGAACAGTTTCACTCATTTTTGTCTGTGATATGCCATTTCTGTCCATTTGTCTACATTTTTACAGCTCCTTTTGGCTGTCTACATTCCTGTACAAGGAATTTTTCTGTGTACACAATGGAAACTGACACAGGCTCTGCAGGGCTGCCTGCCTGCTTGCTGGATTGCTCTACTTGTCTCATTTTCATGAAATTCACCTCATTATGAGGTGATTTGTATGCCACAGAACTTCTCGTGTTGGTGTGTGCATGTGCGCCAGCCAGCTGTGCTTACTGGATTGCAAACCTGCTTACTTTCTTGTAAGTGGTATAGCATGATGCCTACATGGTAAAAAAGACCATGTAGGTTTTATTAAATTTCCCCCAAAGTATTAACACAAAAGCACAGTGTAGAAAGGGAAAGGAAGGGGAGAAATCAAATGCCCTCATGAAGGTATCGAATAGAGAAAACTATAAAGCAATTAAGACAAGAAGTGTCGTCACTGTTAGAAGAGTACAGAAGAGGGAACAGATCAACAAAATACTCAGAAAGCTAGATGTGATAAAAGCAATGTGCAGTTATGAGAACAGACCAGGATCTAGCATACCCTATTGCAAATAATAAACTAAAAATATCAGCAGAGGCAGAAAAACTAGAAGATATGCAGATACATGTAAAGGAAAAGTACAAAATAAGCAATTTATTGATAGCCCAAAATGTTTTATAGAGAAATGGAGAACGAGGTAAAAGGAACTGAAACACCACCACAATATATCTATCTATCTATCTATCTATATATATATATATATATATATATATATATATATATATATATATATATATATATATATATATATATATATATATATATATATATATATATATAAAATTAATTGATAAGTCTGTGGTGGACGAAAGTGGCTAAACAATTTTTTAAGTTAATATTAATGCTATTCATTTCTGGTATTTTGCTTCTGAGCTTGTCTTTCTGAGCTCGACCTGGTGGATTTCCGTTTTTGAGTTTAAAATTATGTGGGTCCATTGACTCCCCACCTTTGTACAGGGGGATGACTGTTACTGTCCTCCATTCATCTAGCACAAATGTGGCTTATTTTGAATAGTCTCTGTTGGAGATTTGACAGATCCTGTCTCAGGCTTGCCAGTAGACAGCTTGGTATGTTATCTGGCCCCTGTAGGCTAGGTGTTAGCCTTGGAAAGTGCCTTGGGTACTTTTTCTTGGGAGATTTTTGTGAGGCTGTAGATGCAGATATGTGATCTGGGAATGTAGGGGAAAAGAGGGAGCTAAACATATCTTCTAGTAGATTTGGTATGTCCTCAAGGTCCTAGTATTTGATATCATTTACTATTAGCTCTGTGCAGTGCTTATGAGGTTATTAAAAGAGTTAAAGAAGGCTTTGTGGTTCATTTGATTGGGTGGCTATTTTTCCCTCATATCTAGGTTTGATTAATATGATCAGGGAAGGAATTCATTGTTAAGTTAAGCAAAAGTGTTTCTTACTTCATGAGAGTTACATGCATTTTTGTATGAAACAGATGCTTTTCATTTATTGCAAAGGCAGTTTCATCACAGGGGGTTATTTTGGCTAATTCTGGCCAGGATTTTGCATTTACAAAATCCAGAAATCTGTAGGCATACATATTAAGGGATATGTAAGTCTCCCCATTGATAAAGGGGTAGCTGAAGTTCCCTAGGAGAATGATGTTTGGTCTAATGCATAGGGACTCCATTCTAGTCAGGTAGGAAGCATGGACTTGTCCTCTATGCCCTCCTTGGCCCATACTTTCTAGTGACTAGTATAAGAATCAATCAGAGGAGGTTAGAAAATATTGGGAAGAGAGAATTGAGTAAGCAATTCACAAATAAACAATGGGAGGATATATGTATATCTCCCAAATATGCAACAACAACAAAATCTAAAATATTTAGGATTTTTGCCTGGAAATGTTTGCATAGGTACTTTTATACCCCAGGTAGATTCCAGAGATTTTTTCCTCAGGCAGACAGTAAATGTTGGAGGTGTGAAGGGAAAGAAAGACTTAACTGGGAATATGTTTTCTGGGAGTGAGGTGAGTTGGCGGACTTTAAGGATTCCCTGTGGGATGCACTGTCAGAGATGCTGGGTGGGCATGTTGGTCAGATGAGGGAGATGACTCTTCTGAGCTATGATGCAGAACTGGAATTGCCTAGACATGGCAAGGCCTTGCTGTGTCTAATTATGGTGGCTGCCAAAAAAGCTATTGCTAGAAAATGGAAATGAAAATCTAAGCCAACTATACTGGATGTAGTGAATGTAGTAATGGAGATAAAACAACTGGAACTGAGATCTTTAGAAAAGGGTAGGAGCAAACAACATAGAAAAAAATGGGAGTTATGGGAACAATACATACAAGGGAAGAATGAGGCCTAAAGGCAGCAAGACTTAAATGAGCTATCTAATGCTTGAGTTAGAATGACTGGGTAGATTATAAGTGATGTACAATGTTTACAAATGGGAGTGGGCCACTATGGTTTGTGATGTAAATGCTTGCAACTAGGATTGTGTTGGAGTGCTTTGTTTCATTTATATAAATGTATGATTGATGCAGCATGCGCTGGTTTAATAAAAATGTTTCTAATTTTAAAAAAGGCAGGAATTGAATAATTTATGTATTATTGCTTAGGTTATATGATATATAGCAATATATGTGAAGTACAATGTCTGTTATGTTAATATAGTTTGATTACTTTTATATGAATGTAACTTTGCCTAAGTCACAAGTGATAATTCAATAAAGGTGTTTAAAAAAAGGGGGGTGTAGAGGAGCTACTACAGATAATGTGATACAGGTTGTTTTTAATGGTAAGTTGGACATAGAGGAATTCCAAATGATTATCTTGTTTCCTGAGCTTGAAGGTGAGATTCTGTTTTACAGATATGGACACATTTTGTGCCTTCATCTAGTGAGGTGAGCCTGGAGGCATGGTAGGTATGTAAACCCTGCACTGATGTTATGAGCTGAATGAGCTTGAACCACATTGACGCATTCTAAGATATGTCATGCCTGTATAGAGTGAAGGTCTTGTTGAGGTTTCTATCATTGAGCAGCAATATCTTTATTTTATCCAGATTCTTTTTTTTTTAAGTTAGAAGCTTTTAAAGACTGAAGTTGCCTAAAATGACACTGTATGGGTGGAGAAGGTTAAGATGTACATAGTAAAGCCCTAGGGAGATCGGTGCAGGCCATCCCTAGAAAATTAATTAGGACTGTCTATCATCTCCTTCAGTCTTTTATACATATATATATATATATATATATATATATATATATATATATATATACAGGTTCATAGGTAGGTACTAGGCTATTGGCCCTAGGGCTTATATAAGCCTAGCCAAAAAGGTACCCTGGCTTTCGCCACCCAAGAAAATTATTTTCCTGTGCCTCTGTTGAGCAGAGCCACAGAATTTATCCCCAGGAGTAAATTTCCTATCTCCCATCCAATCCCCAGGAGTAAATTTCCTATCTCCCATCCAATCATCAAGATTTTTCATGAAGAGTGCTAATGAAGACCTTTGTTTGATATAGATAGGTAGTTTGCTCCAGAGTATGGGAAGTCTCTGGGACAGGAATCTATCCCTCCAGCATGTACTGTTTATTGTGGTGACAAGGTCTAGGTCGCTATAGTGTGTAGCTTGGAGGGATTGCTTTTTTTTTAAGTGGAGCATGTCCAACAGCTCTGGGTTTGACATAGCTTTGTATGTTAGGCAGAGATCGCCTCTGAGTAGGCGATATGCGATAGAGTAAAGCTGGAGTTTTTTTGAGGCGGTCTGTGTAGGGCATCTGTTTGAGGCCAGTAATCCTCTTTGTGAGGTATTTCTGCAGCCTTTCCAGTTGTTGTAGATATCTTGTGAGATACATACCAAAAGGGGCGCTGTATTCTATAATGGGTCTAATGAGTGACAAGCAAAGGGGAACAATGACCTCTTTTTTCCTGGATGAGAAACCTTTTGTGATGAGGTGTGCCACGTAGAAAGATTTCCCGACTACTGTGGTGATGTGATTATCAAAAGAGAGACTACTGTCCACCTGTGTCCCAGGTATATATGTATATTTATTGGTCCTTTCTGAATTACACCAGAAACTAAACCAACTGATGTAGTCAGTAATTGTTTGTATTGCAACATCATTCTCATTTATGGTAAAATGCTTCTCAAGGCTAGGTTTATACCTGCCTCAGTTACAAATTCCATGAGCTCCATCATATCTCTCTTCATATAGTCCACGGAAGTATGTCTCAATTCATTTGCTCCCATGTGTACTATGCTTGTGTCATATGTGTACTTGTGGAGCAAGGACATGAGTGCATGCATGATGTGCCAAATCCTTGCAATTGATAGGCTGCTAACTGTGGCTCTCTGCTTACTCAGTCTAGAGGGTGGTACATAAGTGTGTCTAATTATGGAGTCAGCTATGACTAGGATGTCAGATTGTGTGGAATGAAATGATTATCAATAGTAGCTGCGTTATCATAGGATGTATGAGGTCATTCAGGTAGCAGCAGCTACACATCATGCAATGTTCTTCATAAAACTGCACATAGTATAACACAGAAATCAGTGAACTGAAAAAAATAATTCAATGAAGTAACAAAAATAAACCTCACACCAGCTATTCTGAGTTGATCAACATAAGGCCATGTGTCTAAACAAAACACTTTATTAAATGGGGTACCTCTTCTACTAACAAACAAACAAACCACATCTTCTAGTTGTATCCTGATAAAGGGACACTTGGATTGCCTCCTTCTCAAAATGGGAAATTTTGTCAACAATGCACAATTACATTTTCCATTCTGTTTAAATCATACATCGAAACATTCAAACTTCTGTAGCCACAGCATTCATGAACAACTTCCTTATATGCAACAGGATCTTTTCGTTGAATTCACATTCAGAGAGAGCAATTTAGGCCAATTGCATGTGAATACAAAAACACACATAGAAAAAAAATGTAGAAGTACTGTTCATCTGGCCACAATGAGATCTTTATGTCTGCTGAACATTTTACTATAAAGTTTTTCTCTTCACAATAATTTATTATTTATTTATTGATATTTGGTGACCGGGAAAGTCCAACTGGGTCAAAAACCCATTTTCAGCAGAGGCCTGGGGAGAAAAGTTCCACAGTTACAAAGTTACAAGTCATGAGCACTTAAAAAAATTTAAGTAATTTTAAGCAGAGACAACTGACAAGTTGTTAAATATGCTAACACAATAGTGTAGTTTAGTAGTACAAATTAAAATACAATCGATTAAGGATTTACATAGTTTACATATTTGAAAATAAATTACCAGAAGTGATAGTTTGTATCTAGAATACATTTTTTTTATTACTTATGGAAGTAAAGTTGGGGGGAGTGAAAGATGTTTGTTATGAGTTTAATAGTTGGAAGAGTGAAAGATAATGGTGGAAGTAGAAGAAAAAGATATTAGGTGAGAGACAGAAGAAGAAAGGAGAAGATGTATGTGAGGAGTTAGCTTAAGATGTATTACAGAAGATTATGCTGAGAGTTATGGCAGAGGTTGAAGAATAGTATGTCAGCTTAGTTTAGGAGATAATACACGGAGAGGGTAGTGTAAGAAGATAGGGGGTTGTTATGGAGGCTAGGAAGAGAGGTGATAGTTGTTAGTAGGTCAGGGAGTTTTTAAAGAAGAAGAAAAGTAAGTAGAATATAGCATAGATGCTATTTGATAAGATAAAGATAGGTGTTAGGAGAAAAGAGGATAAAGGAAGAGGGTGTCTAGGGATAGATTGAGCCTAATTAGATTTTGTTTAGGTGCAGGAGCAAATACGTGAATTAAGGTAATATTCTTTCAATGTAAATTTGAAGGTCTTAAGGAATTCGACGGTACTAATATTTGGTGGAAGGGCATTCCATAGTTTAGCAATGGCATATGAGTAAAGGCTTTGACTGGCTCATTTAGTGGGTTTATACACTTGTAGGAGTAGTTTGTTAGTGGAGCGCTAACAGATTTTTTTTTTCCTTTCTGTGATGGGCTCTACTGGTAAACATTTTATTTAATGCCAGTAGCAATCGGAAACATGGGTTTGCCTGAGTCATTGTTTGAATGAGTCCAGACTGGCGTCCATTGATGATGCAATTACTACTTGTCAATCATTTCAGTTTACAGATCATGCACCTGCCTTTCATGAGGGTATCTTTGTTCCTAGTGTTGCCTTGTGTAGTGTATCTGTGCTGCTTGGTTGTGTTTCAGTTAGGTTCATATTTCTGATTTTCTGATTTTGCACTGAATGTGGTCACTCCTCTTCTCTTTATTGTTTATGACTTTGTCTTTAAACTGGTTCAGTGTCTGTTTTGGCTGCTTAGTTACTGAGCCTTTACATCTACATGTAACCTTTGTGTTTTGCATCTTGCTATTTAGTATAGATTTTGACTTCTTGCTCTTGTGCCCTGTTGAAATTACAGACTCTGCAAAATTCAGCCATTATTCTTTTGCACAAGGAAACTCTGAATTTTAAATTAGATAGGAATCATGGACAGGCAAGAAACATGCTGGCCAAAAAAATCAAAGTGTCTAAAAAGAACTATTCTGAAAAGCTGAAATAACAGTTTTTAGCCAATAATCCTGCATCAGTGTGGAAAGGTCTACAAAACATTACAAGCTACAGGAAACCATTCCCCTGCACTAAGCTATTTACCAGCTGGCTGATGACTTGAATGCCTTTTACTGCATGTTTGATAAGCCTGAGGCTACAAATGACACTGTTACCAGCTCTCTCAGTGTTCAGACATATATGACTCTCTCTTCCAGATATTCTTACATTCAGCCTGCATTAATTATCTGTGCGGAGGCTGTGTATCATTTTTTAAGACAACAAATTAAGAAAGCAGGTGTTCTAGATGGGGTTTCACCTGTCTGTTTAAATACATGTGCTGATCAACTGGCTCCTGATTTTACTCAGATTTTTAATAAATTATTAGAGCTGTGTGAAGTTTCCTTATGTTTTAAACATGCCACAATCATTCCAGTGCCTAAAAAATCCACTGTAACAGGACTGAATGGTTACAGGCCTGTTGCTTTGAAATCAGTGGTCATGAAGACTTTTGAGAGGGTGGTGGTAGCTCACTTGAAGGATATTACAACTCCCTAATTGGATCCTCTTCAGTTTGCTTATTGAGAGAACTGATCAGTGGATGATGCAGTTAATATGGGCCTGCACTATATCTTGCAACATCTTGACAACCCATGGACATATGCAAGGATTCTGTTTGTGGACTTCAGCTCCGTATTCAATACAATAATTCCAGAACTTCTTCACTTAAAACTCTCCCAGCTTTCCATTCCTGCTTCCAACTGTCAATGGATCACCAGTTTTCTAACCAGTAGGAAACCACAGGTGAAACTGGCGAAATTTACATCTAGCTATCGCACGATCAATACAGCTACCCCCAGGGATGTGTGCTCTCCCCACTGCTATTCTCCCTCTACACTAATGACTACACCTCTAAGGACTCCTCTGTCAAACTTATTAAATACACAGATGATACAACTATCATCAAGCTCATCGGGAATGGTGATAAGTCTGCATACAGATGGGAGGTTGAGCAGCTGGCCCTTTAGTGTAGTCAGAATAATCTGGAACTGAACACTCTTAAAACTGTGGAGATGACAGTGGACACTAGGAGTGGTACTACAATTTTATTCCCCCTTTTATATTTAATAATGCTGTGTCAGTTGTGGAATCCTTCATGTTTTTGGGATCTATAGTCTCCCGGGATTTGAAGTGGGAGACCAATGTAGGGTCCCTCATAAAAAAGGCACAACAGCAAATGTACTTTCTGAGACAGCTGAGGAAGTTCAACCTCCCCCTGGAACTGTTGATTCAGTTTTATACAGCAGTCATGGAGTCTGTTCTCAGCTCATCCATAACTGTGTGGTTTGAATCTCTGTCTAATCATGACAAAAATAAGTTACATCGAATAGTCAGGTCTGCCGAATATATCATTGGTGCTAGTTTGTCCTTCTTACAGGACCTGTACTATTCCACAGTCATGAAAAGAGCAGGGAAGATCATCACTGACCCTTCACATCCAGGCCACCATCTTTTTGAACTGCTACCATCAGGCAGGTGTCATAGATTAATACACACCAAAACAAGCAGATATAAGAACAGTATTTTTCCACAAGCCATCAGCTTATTAGGTTGAGGTATTCTTTTTCCTAAGCCTCAGAGGATTCTGCAGTATTGTTTACATATTGTCAATACTTGTTTCTTTCAGAGTTTATTTCAGTATTTCTTGCACTGAGTTGCACTTTGCACCTTGTATGTATATGTATATGTATATTTACTTTTTTGCCTTGTTCTTAATAGTTGCATGTATGCCATTTGTCATGTTCTTAATAGTTGTATGTATGTCATTCAGAAACTGGAGTCAAATTCCTTGTATATATGCATACTTGGCCAGTAAATGTAATTCTGATTCTGATGATTAGACAGAGGCAAAGCCTGGAAACTAGGGAAAATCAATAAAAATAAATACACCCACATCTCTTCAAAACCTGTCACACTCAGATAAACACAACAAAAGTCCCAAGTTCTTTCTGACAAAGGGGAAACGTTTACTGATCACTGGACCTTATACAAACCTCACCAAAGAAATTTTGGGCTCTTCCATTGAAGCCTGTTTACAGATTCAAGTCTGGTTCTCAATGCAAAACAAAAATAATCATGCTCTTTACTCCCAAAATCATTCTAAAAGTCTTATTCTTCATAGTATATGCAAATGGTACACCCACCAATTTTTGTCTCTTAATTTAAACTACTAGAGCTCCCAACTGTTGTTGTTGTTGTGTCTTTCTGCTTTTCCTGGTTAGGGATCGCCACAGCGGAACTCCGGTCTGCTAATGATTGGTAGTTGATTTTTACGTGCTGAGTTACCAGCCCTGATGCACAACCTTCAACAAAGGTATGCCCATTCACGCATGTCTCCATGCAGAAGAAGCTCTAGCTGAGAATCGAACCGGAAAGCGTCTGACTGTGAGGCGACAACGCTACCGCAGCACCAGAGCTCCCAACTGTTGAAAATTAAAAATGCAAACAGAAACTGGGCCAAGCTGGTACTCAGTGCCCCACTCTCTCAGATTAACAGATAAATTCCTGGCTACAATTACCCCAACGAAAAAAATCTCATATAGGGGTAACATTTAGTCCTTGTCTATATCCAAACTCTGCAATCTTCTACCTATAACAATTAAGAAACATCAACAGCATCTTACAGTTCAAACCACTGCTTATCTCACCTACTTTAAAACTAGATATGTGATTGTACAACCTATGCAGGATACTTTAACCACTAATGTACCCTGATTCACTGTCACCCTTCCTATAGCCTTTTTGTTAATTAATTCTGGCTTTAGCATTGTACTCCTCCTTTATTCTTCAATAGACTTTATTTTATTCAATAAAATTCTCCTTTTTGTCTATTGTGAACCTCCATTATTCTTCAATAACTTTCACTCTCTTTTTATTCTGTCTTTACCATTATACTCGACCTATATTCTGTACTGATCCCCTTTATTTATCTGTCATTCTAACTCGCTTATCATCCTTCATATAGCTTCCTTTCTTCTTCTTTTTCAAACACCTTTATTCAATTGCTACTTGTAGCCACTATACTTCATCATTAGGGCAGCCACAGTGGTGCAGTGGTTAGCATTGCTGCCTCACAACAAGAGGTTCTCCAGTTCAATTCTCAGCTGGGGTGCCTTCTGTGTGGAGTCTGGATGTCCTCTCTGTGGTCACGTGGGTTTCCTCTGGGTGCTCCGGTTTCCTCCCCCATCCGAAAGACATGCTGTAGTTCGATTGGACACTCTAAATTGGCCCTTGATGTGTGTGTGTGTGTGTGTGTGTGTGTGTGTGTGTGTGTGTGTGTGTGTGTGTGTGTGTGTGTGTGTGTGTGTGTGTGTGTGTGTGTGTGTGTGCCTTCTGTGGAAGGTTGGGCACCGGGCTGGCAACTCGACACTGTAAAAATCCACTGTCAGTCATGAGCGGACAGGTGATCTGTTGTGGCGATCCCTAACCTGGAAAAGAAGAAGAAGCCACTATACTCCATCATGATCTTGTATGTAGCCCTTTACTCTCTTTCATTTATTATTAGCACTCCTGCAGTCATACATTTCTATAAATACCACATTCTGCCCTCCTGATCCTTCATTCTTCATTCTCCCACTCTCTCCATCTCTCTCTTCTACAAATAACTCATCTACTTAATCACCTGTTCTCTCTGATACTAGTTTTTTCTCCCATTTAGACTACCCAACTCCAACATTACTTATTTTTATCCATTACATAACCAGGTAAATCACTTTGATATGCTGCTGCTTCTGATTGATATTGCTTACTTTACTGAATGGAAACTGCTTGTTTCTTATTTACAAACTATATTCTGATTTAATATGTAACATATGTACTCTTCTGTGTGGTAATATTATGTTCATATGTTTTGTTAGTCATATTTTAAATCTTTATTATTTTCCATTCATGTTACCTTGTAAACTTTTAAGGAGCTTTTCTCATAAGGCCTGTACTGTAAATAAATAAATATAATTACAGAAAAAAATGATAAACAGAATATGTGTGGATTCTGTTTGAATGGTAAAGGAAATGTCTTGTATTTAGGAGTAGGAACAACATTGTGTGCTCAGGGTTTTGCCTTTCATTACAAAACTTATTTTCCCTCAGCTTACAAGACAAAATATTTCAATTTCCACACAGCAGACCCCATATATTGTTATATATTGGTTTCCATATGTATACTTTCTCTTTCCTGTACTCTGATGAAGGGTGTCTGCCCAGGTATATGAATTTATAATGTCTGGCAGTCATCTCCAGTGGTAACACTTTTTGAATGTAACAGTCTTTTCCAAACGTTCCTTGATAACTGCCAAGTATCATGCCCATAAAGGCTGTTCCTTCTGTAACACCTCATTTTCTTACCGTCATTTTGGTCATATTACTGCCTAGGGAAGAGTGGGTGTCAGACATCCGTTACATTGAAATATCGATTTAAACTGGTTTATACTGTTTAGTTCTGCCATTTATGTTTGTTGCTGCTGCTGCTGCATTTTTTTTCTTTTTTTGTCATTTCACCTTCCCTGGTTCGTAACAGAGTTTGCAACAGCTTTCATAGAAGAGATGTAAAAATAAATTAGTCATCTAAGCTAGACATGAAAAAAAAACATCATTTGTACTGGATGTATTAAATTTGTAGTCTTTCTAATAAAATGAGAATAAATATTTGGCAAAGTCTGCTGCAGCATCTACTTGCTTAATAAATACTCATAAAGCATTATCACTTGGCATGCATTTGCTGAAGCAAGCTGTGAAGCAGACAGATTTATGGGCACTGCTGTCTGTTACTGATACGGTTCTGGGACATGGTAAAAGGTTGTCAAATGCATTAAGCAATAACTATGACCAGTAATGTAATTGCATTGATACACTGACATGGATATAAGAACAGGCCAACCCTGCTGTTTTATAATCCACATAAGTGTCTAGTAAAACCATAGGTTTATTTAATGAAAGCATGTCCCTGCATAGTATTGCTTTTCTTTAGCAGTGTGCCAGCAGAATACTCCTTTATCATGGGCCACCAACTGTGTTTTTTCCCTTCACAAGCTGCAAGGGTTATATTTATATCTGAAGAACAATCCCTGTCAGACTGAAGTATTTTCTTTTTATGTTATAATTTAACAGCTAGCTTTGCTTTAATGCCTAATGTAAAACAGAATGGTGTAACCCTTACAAACAGTTGCTACTACTTGTAGTTCAAATAAATCCAACTTGATGAATGTATTTGTTTTACTAAAATGATGATTTCTAATATATTGGCTAGCTTTGTCAGTCCAATTTCACTGAATTTAAGATTAGGCTGTATAACACTGATCAATGGAGCACAGAAAACTGATCCATCCATTTCTGGTTATCTTCCTTATGCTTGAAGGGATAACCTCCAGTTTTCCCACAATTCTTATTAGTATAATGTGGGTGTGAAGTAACATTAACCATGAATATTTACCTGCTTATGAAAGTCTGATATACTGTGTGGGATGAATAGAGGTTGAAAGACCTTACAAACACAACAAGGGATGTAATAAAGAAGACAATTAGTCACTATCATCCATTTCAGTAGCATAGAATGTTCCAGAAGCAGCTATTAGCCATTTGGGAAACATGTAAAAGAAAAGAAAAAGGAAGTGATTAGTGCTGTAGAGTTTAGCTCCAGGGCTATTATACTGTGGGACAGCCTCATGGTCTTCCAAAGAAACAGTCACATGTCCATGAAAACAGCCGTGGGTTTAGCAGCTTAGTATAAGGAGTATGAAGAATTAGAAACTAGAGGGTCAGTTCTGAATATATCTAAATAAGATTTTCTTTGAATTTGTTTTTAATTAATCTTAAAAGAAGTTCTAATGACCACTCATCCTGAAGAAACAATCCTTAGACTACTATGACAGAATTTAGTCCTGTCTTTAACTTCCCATCTATTTGCTGTATATCATATTGTGTCCGCTTAGCTCAGCAGTTCAGGACTTGGCTGTTCCTGGAATGAGGCCAGAAACATCACAAAAATGCTATTTTGCTTATATTGTACTACTTCCGCAGTTCAACTGCTTCATTGATAATGCCAGGAAACCTCATTTATAAGGTCCCTTAAGTACCTTTTGTTCAGAAAAAAATATTTCCAAGCTCTAGGATGAATCCTACTGTTTATTTTATTTATATTTTTTATGTTTGCTTTGTTCTGGTAATTTAAGTGGTACTAGTTTGGGTTATTTGAGTGGAACTAATTGTTTCTGTTTAAGAAGGTGATGTTGATGATTTATATACTTTAATAACAACAAAATGTAATAATCATGTAACAAATCTATGACCTTGCAATAATTAAACCCCAGTTTAAGCCTTTCACTGTTGAAAGGCTACATCACTTTCTGGCACAACTATATGAGGGCAGAAATTTAGTGAATTAGTCATACTCACACCACTTATCTTAGCCCATCTCACCATGCCTCCCTTACCTAAAGCTTAAAGAAAGAGAGCCACTGCAAAGCTGAAGATAGCTGCAAGACCTGTATTGCATCAACACACCTGATGTCATTGACAGCTAGCATCCTTAAACTATAATAAACTAAATGAAATGAATAAGAAATCATTGTAAACCATTTGAGCTTGCATACATCATACAGAATACACGCAGGAGAGGTAAGTTCTGTGGTATGGGAAATAGCACACTATACCCAGCCTTATAGTGTGGCAAACCTTTAACAGGAAAATTCCCCACTAAACCCACCCTTATAGTTTAACAAACCTTTAACATGGAAATTCCACACTATACTCAGTCTTATAGAGTGACAAACCTTTAAAAGGAAAATGCCACACTATACCCAGCCTTATAGTGTGACAAACCTTTAACAGAGAAATGCCACACTATACACAACCTAATAGTGTGACAAACCTTTAACAGGGAAAATGCCACACTATACCCTGCCTTAAAGTGTGACAAACCTTTAACAGGAAAATGCCACACTATACCCAGCCTTATAGTGTGACAAACATTTGCCAGCAAAAAAACACACTATAACCAGCCTTATAGTGTGACAAACATTTACCAGGAAAATAACACACTATACCCAGCTTTATAGTATAACAAACCTTTGATAAGGTAATGCCACACTATATCCACCCTTATACTGTGACAAACTTTTAACAGAAAAATGCCACACTACACCCAGCCTTATAGTGTGACAAACCTTTAACAGGAAAATGATACACTATACGCTGCCTTAAAGTGTGACAAACCTTTAACAGAAAAATGCCACACTATACCCAGTCTTATAGTGTGACAAACATTTGCCAGCAAAAAAACATAGTATACCCAGCCTTATAGAGTGACAAACATTTACCAGGAAAATAACACACTATACCAAGCTTTATAGTATGACAAACCATTCACAGGGAAATGCCACAGTATACCCAGCCTTATAGTGTGACAAACCTTTAAAAGGGAAATGCCACACTATATCCACCCTTATCCTGTGACAAACCTTTAACAGAAAAATGCCACACTACACCAAAACTTATAGTTTGATAAAGTTTTAACATGGAAATCAC
>NC_056744.1:1280352044-1280459544 GCF_019279795.1 Protopterus annectens
CATGTTTGCCCATCAAGAAGATGGAGATTTGTGCTGGCCATTTTGAACTTGAGGTGAGTCAATTGAATGCTTCAGGGTGAATGCAGTAACTAAGGTTGAAGACAAAATCCTTATATTGCATGTGGCTTGATATAAACATGTGGTACGCAGGGCCAAATCCCAGTTCACATTTGTGTCATTTCCTTTTTCAGCCTTTATTTGCTGTCACCTTTAACATCACATCAAGCCTAAGCTGTTATGAGCTGTAGAAATGACAGTCTAGAAGACAGTGAATTTAGAGAGAGGAGAGTTCATCTTCAGATTTTCATGAGCTGAAACAAAACACACACACACAATTCCAAAATCAGATTTACAAAGATTGTTGGTTCATAATGATTTAACACTTCATAAAATGGGTAAATAGAAACTGGGTTAATTTGTTTTCATGTTTAGCACCATTTCTATATTTTTCTCACATATAGCTCCTTATGGTATTATAATATTTTTGGGGATGTTTTCTATAAGTGATTTATTAATTTGAAATAGGCAACATATGAAAGGAAAGGAGTAAGCAACAAAATAACACCAAGATTTGTAATGTAGGATAAACTTCAGAGCAGAAGCAAACCATTGCTCCTCACATATTATTCGTATTGTATTACTTAATGGTATTTTAAGAACTGAGCGAGCAATCTGTTATTAGTGAGCATAGTGTGAAATGTCATGACTGAAGACTGCAAAATACACTTGTCACTTGGCATATGCAATGCACTATACTGGACATATTAAAAGGTTGTTAGCGAAGAATTACAAATATATGTAATATTTCATATGCAATATAATATATACATAATTATGTAATAGATACATCGGATCTATAATTACCATATCGAATGGTAATAATCTGGAACACTGATATTAGCAAAAACGCAGGTAAACAAACTTTTTTTGGGGGTCACGGTTCAGTGAGGATTGGAATATTTGCTCTTTCCTCACTGTAGTGCGACCTCAGAGTTGGAATATATATTTAGCGGGGGTTGTGGGGGCGCAGTTCGTCTACCTGCGTTTTCGCTAATATCAGCGTTCGAGATTATTATCATTCAATATGGTAATGTAGACAAGATTAATCATATGTAATATTATACCACACTATAAGTAAGCTTTGCCTACCTAACTAGTTCCTTCCGTTCCCTTTCCTCCTATTTCTTACCGTGCAACTACATCATTTACATGTTATTTTAAGATTACTAAATGTACCTTTGTAATTTAATGTTTATAAACAAGTTTCTATTTGTTATTGTTTGTATCTGTATAGCTCTTCTGTAACAAATTGTAATCTCTGTATCTGGAGCTTTTCTCCTCAGGTCTCTGCTGAAAAAAGGCATCTGCCCAGCCAGACTAACCAGGTTAACAAATGGCAAATAAAAAATAAATAAATAAAATAAATTTCCTTATGTACGTTAATAATTCGAAAGCCAAGCAATTTACACACTATTGTATGACATCAGGTAAAAACATAAATGATGTTGAAAAAACTGTCAATGACACTTGCACTGTTAAATTGTACAAGTTGGGAGATACTAAGTGTAATTTATATTGCTATTTTATTTATATTGTTATATATGTAAACAGGGATAATGTGCATATTTCTTAAATATGCCAATAAGTTAGCACTCAGAAAGGAATTTACCTCTGCATGAAAAATAAGTCTTTCTGAACAAAAGTGTCATGACAAACAAGTTTCCAAGATATGAAAAGTTATTTGTGAAAATTTGCCAAACAACCCTACTGTTTGCACCTTTGTGAAAACATTTACTGTTCACGGGATATTTGCTTGGTGTATGATCTTTTTAACTTGATTTTCAGAAAATGCACATGATTCTTGGTGTAGATTACTACAGATGTGACATTCTACAACTATCAGGTGTGACTAAGTTAATATGTACATAACCAGAATAGTATATCGCTGCCAGTTAGTATATATATATACATTCAAAGAAAATAGGCTTCTTATATCACAGATCTGCAGAATATGGCATTTTATTAAGAATATAAATAGTGGTCACTCCAAGGCATAAATGGATGGCATCACTCAACTTTGCTTAGTTACACTAGATTTTTTGTAAAGACTACAGCTCCTCCAGGAAACCAGGGACTCCAGCCTTGTCACAAATATTGGGGGAGCACACCAGCTTGCTTATCTATGGCTTGTCTATACTGGCATCATAGCATGGTGACAATGGGAGAGGGAAAATGCAAGTCATAAAACATTCAAACTACAGATTGCCATTTTGTGATAAAAGAAACGAATGTGTAACAAGAAATACTTAGAAAGGTTCTTAGGTAGTTGCTAGGCATAGAGTCGAGGAGAACATTGAGGTGCCTAGCCCAGTTTCTCAACTGCCACCCAACATTGCCTGCAGTGACATTGGAGACAAAGTTATGAGGGAGTCAAAAGCTGTAGCACAAGAAACAGCTCACTGCCTTAGCCATGTGAGCTAACTGCAGCTATCGTCTTCTGATGTATTAGTAGTACACTGAATATCAAACCAGGATGAAAAATACATTATTTCACTTTTACTATGAAGTTTTTCTTTATCATTTTCTACAACACATATTATAATGTAGTCCCACATAGTTGCATTAACACATCTGGGGCTGCTTCATTCTGCCAAAGACTCTCAAGTAATGCTATTGAGTACCTCTTTATTGAGATCAGTTTTGAACAACAGTAGATGCAGTACCCACAGGTGTAGTAGGTTCTAAACTTATCCAGTCTATACAGACTGTGCCATTTGTATATGAAGGTGTATGTAAGGAATTTTGTGATAATCACTACTTATGTAAGGCTATTACTAATAAGCCAATATTAAAAATTGCTAGAATAGTCTACCTGAGGCACTAGGTGTTTGTTCTTTGTGATTAAGTATTTTCCACCAGTCAACCAAGGGAAAGTCTTGGTTAACCATCTTAAACATAGCATGCATTTTGGGACTGATTATGCTTTCCAAGGTTACTCTTTCCAAATAGACCTGCAGCACAAGGTTAAACTCCTCCCTATAAATTAAACACATTGCAAGATCTGCCTATACATTAATAAGTTAATAATTAGTGCTAATAATGAATGCTATTTAGGTTTAGGAACATCATTATTTGGTCTATAGAAATTCTGACAAAAGACCCACTTCCCATCACCCTAAGTTTATCTGAGGCAATATATTGCCAGCTAAAGAGTGATGAATGAAAAGAGTCAACACTATTTTCTTGATACAGACACAGCTTGTCGCTTTCCCTCCCTTATATTCACATTATATGGCACATACATATTTAGTTTTGTTTCTTAAAGAAATACGTTAGCTTTCAGTTTTTCTGCTGTTGGCAAACACTATTCTTCTTGATGTATGTCTCAAACTACTTGTATTCCATATTGTACATTTTATAGTAGGGATCCTATATTTCAGTGCACTCAGAAACTATTTGTTTCAACAGATGATTGTCTATAAAACTGGCTCATACACATTAGAGAAAAACATGTAACTCCAACAATCTGCATGGACATCTTCGGTACCACAGAAAAATGGCACAGTATAAGGTAAAGAAAGAAAGAAACAGGAAATGTAGAGCAATATGAGTATTCATAGCAGGACATACCTTCTATCACAGATATAAAGGTTATGAATTTTCATAGCAAGAAATACCATCTATCACAGATATAAATGTTATGAATATTCATAGCAGGACATACCTTCTATCACAGATATGAACGTTATGAGTATTCATAGCAGGACATAACTTCTATCACAATTATAAATGTTATGAATATTCATAGCAGGACATACTGTCTATCACAGATATAAACGTTATGAATATTCATATCAGGACATACCATCTATCACAGAAATAAACGTTATGAATATTCATAGCAGGACATACCGTCTATCACAGATATAAACGTTCTGAATATTCATAGAAGGACATACCTACTATCACAGATATAAATGTTATGAATATTCATAGCAGGACATACCATCTATCACAGATATAAGCGTTATGAATATTCATAACAGGACATACCTTCTATCACAAATATAAATGTTATGAATATTCATAGCATGACATAGCAAATATCACAGATATAAACAATATGAATATTCATAGCAGGACATACCTTCTATCACAGATATAAATGTTATGAATATTCAAAGCAGGACATACCGTCTATCACAGATATAAACATTATGAATATTCAGAGCAGGACATACCTTCTATCAGAGATATAAACGTTAGGAATATTAAGAGCAGGACATACCTTCTATCACAGATATAAACTTTAGGAATATTCATAGCAGGACATACCGTCTATCACAGATATAAACATTATGAATATTCATAGCAGGACATACCATCTATCACAGATATAAACATGAATATTCATAGCAGGACATACCTTCTATCACAGATATAAACGTTATGAATATTCATAGCAGGACATACCTTCTATCACAGATATAAATGTTATGAATATTCATAGCAGGACATACCTTCTATCACAGATATAAACGTTAGGAATATTCAGAGCAGGACATACCTACTATCACAGATATAAACGTTAGGAATATTCAGGGCAGGACATACCTTCTATCACAGATATAAACGTTAAAAAATAATCTCAAAAACCAACCAAACAGGGCACACCACGAGAACAAGAAGTATTTCCAAAGTATCCTTTATTCAAAACGATAACAGAAATGAGCGCTTTTGCGTGCTTCTTGCACGCTTCTTCAGATATAAGTTACACTGTCCAAACCAAACCATTATATACTTCCATCAATGTTAAACACCTTAATGCCTTGTTAGGTAATCAATTGATCAAATTCGATAATAATTAAATATCAATTGATGAATCACTTGTTGTGTACAAGGGCTTCAATTAATACTTCAGGCTGACTTGGGGCACTATATAAACTTCAAACATTAAACATTAAATCCTATAACTTAAATGCAGTCGCTCATTATAATAGTAATGGATTCTCTTATAAAAGTGTATTGATGTAAAAATACCCCTATACAAATCATTAAACAATCATTAAAAAATCATTAAAAACTCATTAAAAACTCACTGGAGGCTATTCTCTTAAAATATGGCAGAAACTGTATCGATTTCATTAGTTCTGCATGCTCTAGTTAAAAATTCTCTTCTTAAAAACTCATCTCATGCACGATGTATAAACATTCACAATCAATATTCATACACATCATCAACGAGTGAACCTCGTGTGGCAGTGGTCTTTATATAAAAGTTATATATAGATGTACGGGCCCATATATTGTTCGACCCTTAAAATATTGTCACCTTCACCTTCAACTTATTGAAACACCATTAAATACTGTCACTGTGCGATGCATACTTCACCCAAATATATATTTGATGTATGTAAATCACATCGTATACAAATTTTTGTGAACTACCACAAACAGGTAGACCACTAACACTGGAGGGACGACTTACAAAATATGTTGATATATAGAAATACTCAACTCACAGTATTGACTGCTGATCTGCACGTTCCTAAAATGTCGTTCATCACATTCAAAATGGAATATAAATCTATATAGATAATCCAAATATATCATAATGTTTATCTCGTTTATTTTATAATGGTAGTTTAATTTGTTAGAATCGAACTTCCTTTTTCACACAGATTTGACGTTATGCTGCCACCTGGTGTTCAAATAAATGTCTACACTACCTAATAAAAGTGTAACGCTGTCTTATCCTGTGTGCCATTCGTAGTGCCTATCATCATGAACAACTATGGCGCAGTGAAGACGAACGAACACTCGTGCTCAAATCTAATATTGATTCATAAAACCCTACTCTAAGTGAGTGTTCTGCTATGTATTGAGAACAAACCATCTTGTTTAATTCACTTACCCATTGGCTTATTGTGTGTATACATCCCTCTTGTGTTTCAAGTGTGTTTCACGTCTATTAGGCTGTTCCCTATTGAAATCTAGGCTCACTGGCTTGGTATAGTGAAGCACTCTCATAGAAGGATTCTCAGGGAAATACTACCACTCATAATCATTCTTCATTCCGCATTTCTTTCTATTAGGTAAAATACAGATTACTGTGAATCCTACTGAAAACAAATCTGTCTACTTCTCTTGAATAACCCAAAGTATAACTACAATATAAAATTTCGGAGGGCAAAATTTCCAACCTCTTAATAAAGCATCTAAACTATATTAACTTAGGAAACCCTCCTTGTGGCTCTAATGGATGTATCTAAAATAGTATCTGTACATATATTAAATGTGGATCATAATCCATAATGTCTGTTGTAATTTACCTAAATAGTAGTAAATATGACTGGTAACATAATGAAGTCTGGGTGAGATATTCAAAGGAATATACATAACCTACATGTACCAGATATAAACGTTATAAGTATTCATAGCAGGACATAACTTCTATCACAATTATAAATGTTATGAATATTCATAGCAGGACATACCATCTATCACAGATATAAGCGTTATGAATATTCATAGCAGGACATACCTTCTATCACAAATATAAATGTTATGAATATTCATAGCATGACATAGCATCTATCACAGATATAAACTATATGAATATTCATAGCAGGACATACCTTCTATCACAGATATAAATGTTATGAATATTCAAAGCAGGACATACCGTCTATCACAGATATAAACATTATGAATATTCAAAGCAGGACATACCTTCTATCACAGATATAAACAGGAATATTCATAGCAGGACATACCGTCTATCACAGATATAAACATTATGAATATTCATAGCAGGACATACCTTCTATCACAGATATAAACGTTATGAATATTCATAGCAGGACATACCGTCTGTCACAGATATAAACGTTATGAATATTCAGAGCAGGACATACCGTCTATCACAGACATAAATGTTATGAATATTCATAGCAGGACATACCTTCTATCACAGATATAATCGTTAGGAATATTCAGAGCAGGGCAAAGAAATGTGCGAAAAGCTCTCCAAAAAAACAAATAAAACACAAGGCGAGTAAACTGCTAGGAGCGAAGTGAATCGACTGGCCAAAAAGACTTTATTGTAACAACCATAAAACACTATATCATCAATGCCTTGAGCACACTCGCGTTTTCGTCCTGCCAACTGGACTTCATCAGATATTTGAATTTACATTAATTAAGCACCTTTATACAATCCATTAAAACCACAAACCAATAAAAAACAGACATTACATTTTAAATAAACTAATCAAACTTCATTTGGGCTCATAAATATTAATCAGCATTATTTCATTTCCACTTGGGCTTTATCATATTGAATAAATCAAACATATTTAAATTACTATTTATATATTATATTGTACTATCATTATCCCATATAAAACTCCATAGTAAAACAAGTAAGAAATTGAATAAAACCTACGTAAATAAGGTTAATTAAAAACTTTTTGCATTCATCTGTTTAAAAAAAAAACACAAATTCCCAATCCAGCAGTGCCACCTTCTGTTACTTTTCAATATTACATCATCTTTGTTAAAATTTTCATAGCTTAGCTGCTCTCAATTTCAGAAGTGGAAGTATAGATACATGTTCATTTAAACCAGGGGTTTTACTTGCTTCCAAAGTTATTTGCCACCATAATTCTTTATAACCTATTGTATCCTCCCAGGGGCCACCTCTATTGTCACTTTTGATTTGTTCTAAAATAAAAAAGTGAAATTTATAGCCCTCACATGTCTTAGAGTGTTTGTACAGTGCATTTGTTTCTTTCCTTTTTATTATATCATAATTATGCTCATAAATTCTTCTCTTGAGGGTCCTCTCCATTTTGCCCACATAAAAGGAATTCCATTTTTTACACGTGGCAAGATACACTAAACCCCTGGATTCACAATTTAAAAAACCTTTACTGATTAACCATCTCCCTCTACTTTCAAAAAAAATTTTTTCTTCATTAATAATATATTCACACTGGTTACACTTCCCACATTTATAAGTACCCATTTTTTCTTCTATTACTTATTCCATCCATTTTATTATAGCCATTTCTACTTTCTAAAATACCTTTAATACTAGTAGAATTCCTAAATCTATCTTGGGTGTGTTTTTAGGGAAGTCTTCCAAATCTGTGAGGGAGGTACATTTTTCCCATTCTTTCTGTTATATTGCCTTAATATTGTTATTTAATGCATTATATTCCAGAAGAAGTGCTTGTTGGTATTCACTATTAATATTTATTCCTTTTGTTCCTACCTCGCAGTTTACATTAACTTCTTTTTCCCCTAGAATAGGCTTATACCTATGTAGTCTACCTTTTTCTACTTCATCTTATATTTTTAATGAAACCCTTAGGATATTCCCTTTCTAGGAACATTCTTTCCAGTAAATCACACTCCTTAATAAAATCAGCAATATTACTAGTCATTCGTGATCCCCCTAACAAATTGCCCTTTCACAATGTTTTTTTTTACAATGTGCCGGATGTGCGCTGTTGTAATGCAAATATGAATTACAATAAGTGGATTTCCTGAATACTTTAGTTTCTAGTGATTTGTTTGACTTATATATTTTTAAGTCTAAATACTGTATATTATTTTCAGAAATTTTATATGTAAATCTAAGGAAATCAGTAGTCCCATTAATATAATCCATAAACTCTTCAAATTTTTCTATACCCCCTGCCCAAAAAATTATTATATCATCTAAAAATCTCCTATATAAGCTCCAACAAGTGTTGAAGCTTGAATTAAGAATATATGCCTCTTCCCAGTTAGCTAAAACCAGGTTTGCAAAGGTGGGTGCACAGGCCGCACCCATGGCCACTCCTTGAATTTGTTGAAAAAATTCACCATTAAAAAGCAAAAAATTATATTTTAGGACCATTTCCATCAAGCCTGTGCAAACCACCTTTTCTCTATGAGTTAAACTTTTATCCTGAAACACTTCATCTTCAAACATTTTCATACCTGTAGTGTATGGTATAGAAGAAAAAAGATCCACAATATCTATTGTGGCAAATAATAGATCTTCAGTATATAGCTCTGGTGTAATTTCCATTAGCAGGTTCCAAGAATCTTTTAATATAACTTCTTTACTTACCCAAGTATGTTTAGTTTTAATGTCTACATATTTCGCTAGGGGTAAGGTTTTTGAACCATCCGCCGAAACAATAGGTCTTAACGGTGGGTCCATTATATCTTTATGGATCTTTGGGATACCAAATATTACAGGTATTTTTGGCTTTTCAACCTTCAAATAAAAAAGCATTTTACCATCTATAGTGCCTTCATTTACCATTTCCTCTAATTCCATGTCTATTCTTCTGTAAGCCAAGTTTATTTCATTCTTAGAGACGGCAGAATATTTATTTTTGTCTCTGAGTATCTGGTTCATTTTCCCTTCATATAAAATGAGATCCATAATAACAACCCCTCCGCCCTTATCTGGTTTCATTATTCTTACATTCTTGTTGGATTTTAATTCATCCAAAATCTTATTCTCTTCTCCGCTAAGGTTCATTTTAAATCTTGTTCTTTTTTGTGTTTTCCTAACCTCTCTTTCTATTACACTTTCTAAATTTTTTAATTGAGGATGAATAGGGGGAGTAAATATAGATTTCTTTGTTAAGACCTGATTATCACCCTTCACATTGTTTTTACCTTCTTTATGATATAACATTTCCATATTAATTTTCCTTAGGAACAATTTAATATCAAGGAGAGTTTTAGTTAAGTCACCTTTAATATAAGGAATAAATTTAAAACCCTTTTCTAACAAACTAAAATGTTCCTTTTCCAAAAGGACACTGCTGAAATTGTAAATAGTAAAACCATTAAATATGTTTTTACATCCTACCACTTCTATTTCTTGTCCTGTTTTATCTACATCTGGGTCCAGGGTATATTCTGTTAGTATCTCCCCTTTCCCCTTCTCCCCCCTCTCATTCGAAAATTTCCATTTTGACCTTCCTGCTGAACAGGAAACCTATTTTCCCTTTCTGGGGGGGGGGGGAATCATTGTTGTAATCATATTCACTCCACCCTTCTCTTACTTGATCCTGTAAAGGTCCATATCCCTTTCAATATGTTTTATTATTATTATTATTATTGTTGTATGAATATGAAGGTTTTGGATAACTAACATTGTTTTCATAATCATGAATATCTCATTTTAATTTTTCCATTTTCCTATCTATCAAGCCTTTACATTTGTCATCAATTTCACCTCCTAACTTAAAATACTTTTCTTTTTCATCCCTTATCCCAAAAATAAGGTCTTCCTTGATGAATGCATCCAAATCATCAATTTCTTTCTGCAAGTTTTCTAAATTCCTATTGTTCTCCTTAATAATCAACTTTAAAATATCTAAACCACATTTATTAAATAATTCCATCAACTCCTTGTGGAAAATTGAGCCCATCTGCACATTGTTAGTGTATTTCCATATTCTTAAACCCTTCGGAACAATGTTCCTATTAATACATTCCATCAAAAAAGCATTTTCTATAGAAAGCGTTTTGTATTTAAACATTAATATTCAGAGCAGGACATACCTTCTATCACAGATATAAACGTTAGGAATATTCAGAGCAGGACATACCTTCTATCACAGATATAAACATTAGGAATATTCAGTGCAGGACAGACCATCTATCACAGATATAAACGTTAGGAATATTCATAGCAGGAAATACCGTCTATCACAGATAAAAACTTTATGAATATTCATAGCAGGACATACCGTCTATCACAGGTATAAACGTTATGAATATTCATAGCAGGACATACCGTCTATCACAGATATAAACGTTATGAATATTCATAGCAGGACATAATGTCTGTCACAGATATAAATGTTATGAATATTCATAGCAAGACATACCGTCTATCATAGATATAAAAGTTATGAATATTCATAGCAAGACATACCGTCTATCATAGATATAAAAGTTATGAATATTCATAGCAGGACATACCGTCTATCCCAGATATAAACGTTATAACTATTCATAGCAGGACATACCTTCTATCACAGATATAAATGTTAGGAGTATTCATAGCATGACATACCATCTATCACAGATATAAACGTTATGAATATTCATAGCAGAACATACCTTCTATCACAGATATAAATGTTATGAATATTCATAACAGGACATACCTTCTATCACAGATATAAATGTTATGAGTATTCATAGCAGGACATACCTTCTATCACAGATGTAAACGTTATTAGTATTCATAGCAGGACATACCATCTATCACAGATATAAATGTTATGAATATTCATAGCAGGACATACCTTCTATCACAGATATAAATGTTATGAATATTCATAGCAGGACATTCCGTCTATCACAGATATAAACGTTATGAATATTCATAGCAGGATATACTGTCTATCACAGATATAAACATTATGAATATTCATAGCAGGACATACCTTCTATCACAGATATAAACATTATGAATATTCATAGCAGGAAATACCGTCTATCACAGATATAAACATTAGGAATATTCATAGCAGGACATAGCTTCTATCACAGATATAAACGATATGAATATTCATAGCAGGACATACCTTCTATCACAGATATAAATGTTATGAATATTCATAGCAGGACATACCGTCTATCACAGATATAAACGTTAGGAACATTCAGAGCAGGACATACCTTCTATCAAAGATATAAACATTAGGAATATTCAGAGCAGGACATACCTTCTATCACAGATATAAACGTTAGGAATATTCAGAGCAGGACATAACTTCTATCACAGATATAAACGTTAGGAATATTCAGAGCAGTATATACCTTCTAACATAGATATAAACATTAGCAATATTCATAGCAGGACATACTGTCTATCACAGATATAAACGTTATGAATATTCATAGGAGGGCATACCGTCTATCACAGATATAAACATTATGAATATCCATAGCAGGACATACCGTCTATCACAAATATAAACATTATGAATATTCATAGCAGGACATACCGTCTATCACAGGTATAAACGTTATGAATATTCATAGCAGGACAGACCTTCTTTCACAGATATAAACATTATGAATATTCATAGCAGGACATACCATCTATCACAGATATAAATGTTATGAATATTCATAGCAGGACATACCATCTATCAAAGATATAAACGTTATGAATATTCATAGCAGGACATACCTTCTATCACAGATATAAACGGTAGGAATATTTAGAGCAGGACATACCTTCTATCACAGATATAAACGTTAGGGATATTCAGAGCAGGACATACCTTCTATCACAAATATAAACGTTAGGAATATTCAGAGCAGGACATACCTTCTATCACAGATATAAACGTTACTAATATTCATAGCAGGACATACCGTCTATCACAGATATAAACATTAGGAATATTCATAGCAAGACATAGCTTCTATCACAGATATAAACGATATGAATATTCATAGCAGGACATACCTTCTATCACAGATATAAATGTTATGAATATTCATAGCAGGACATACTGTCTATCACAGATATAAACATTAGGAACATTCAGAGTAGGACATACCTTCTATCAAAGATATAAACATTAGGAATATTCAGAGCAGGACATACCTTCTATCACAGATATAAACGTTAGGAATATTCAGAGCAGGACATAACTTCTATCACAGATATAAACGTTAGGAATATTCAGAGCAGGACATACCTTCTATCATAGATATAAACATTAGGAATATTCATAGCAGGACATACTGTCTATCACAGATATAAACGTTATGAATATTCATAGCAGGACATACCGTCTATCACAGATATAAACATTATGAATATCCATAGCAGGACATACCGTCTATCACAAATATAAACGTTATGAATATTCATAGCAGGACATACCGTCTATCACAGATATAAACATTATGAATATTCATAGCAGGACAGACCTTTTTTCACAGATATAAATGTTATGAATATTCATAGCAGGACATACAATCTATCACAGATATAAATGTTATGAATATTCATAGCAGGACATACCATCTATCAAAGATATAAACGTTATGAATATTCATAGCAGGACATACCTTCTATCACAGATATAAACGGTAGGAATATTTAGAGCAGGACATACCTTCTATCACAGATATAAACGTTAGGGATATTCAGAGCAGGACATACCTTCTATCACAAATATAAACGTTAGGAATATTCAGAGCAGGACATACCTTCTATCACAGATATAAACATTACGGATATTCATAGCAGGACATACCGTCTATCACAGATATAAACGTTATGAATATTCATAGCAGGACATACATTCTACCACAGATATAAATGTTATGAGTATTCATAACAGAACATACCTTCTATCACAGATATAAACGTTATTAGTATTCATAGCAGGACATACCTTCTATCACAGATGTAAACGTTATGAATATTCATAGAAGGACATTCCTTCTATCACAGCTATAAACTTTATGAATATTCATAGCAGGACAAACCGTCTATCACAGATATAAACATTATAGTTTCATAGTTTCATAGTATAGTACTAGGCTATCTGCCCTAGGGCATTTGTAAGCCTAGCCATAGTGATGTGGCTTTTGCCACCCCATGAAGTGGTACAAAAATGTACAGAATAAAATTAGAATACTGTGCCTCTGTCTAGTAGTGACACAATGAAGGTCTCCTTATATAATAGAATTAGTTTACTGTGCCCCTGTCTAGCAGTGACACAGATGTGACCCCTGGGTAAACTTACGATCTCCCATCCACTCATCAAGATTTCTCTTGAAGAGAGTCAGTGAGGGGCTCTGCCTAATACGAACTGGGATCCTGTTCCAAAGCATGGGAAGCCTCTGGGTTATGAATCTATCCCTCCAGCATGTCCTATTCATACTTGTGCCGATGTTTAAGTCTTTAGCTCTCGTGGTCCTGATGGATTTGGATCTTTTGAGGTGGAGCATGTCCATCAGATCCTGATTGGACATGGCCTTGTACGTCAGGCAGAGATCACCTCTGAGCAGGCGGTATGCTACTGAATAGAGCTGAAGTTTCTTTAGTCTGGCAGAATAAGACATATGTTGGAGACCCTTGATCCTCTTGGTGAGGTACTTTTGTGGTTTCTCCAGCTGTTGCAAATGCCGGGTGAGGTACATACCAAATGGGGCATTGTACTCAATCATGGGTCTGATGAGGGAGGAGTATAGGGGTACAATGACATCCCTGGATCTGGATGTGAATCCCTTCATGATGAGGTGTACAAGGTAGAATGTTTTTTTAACCACTTTGGCAATGTGGATGTTAAATGAGAGGTTGCTGTCGACTTGGGTCCCTAGGTCTCTGATTACTTTTTCTGTATTCAGTGGGTTGCTGTCTATGTGATAATTTGTGGGTACTTTGTTTTTCCCAAAGGGGATGACTATACATTTTTTGGCATTTAGTTTAAGGCCGTGACTCCGGCACCAGTTGTCCATTTCTGTGAGGCCTTTTTGTAGGATGTATGTGTCCGCTGGTGTATCGACTATGGCGCCTAGTTTGCAGTCATCTGCGAACTTTGTCAGCCACAACCCTCCCATGTTTGCTTTAACATCTGAGAAATAAATGCCGAACAAGAGGGGTCCCAGGACAGATCCCTGTGGGACACCACTTGTGACTGGCTTTGAGTCTGACATTGCTCCAGCGATTTTAACTTTATGGGTTCTGTCCTTTAGCCAGTTTGCAACCCATCTGGTGACATAAGGGTTTATGTTTAAGCTGTTGAGCTTATCTATGATGCCTGAGTGGGGTATTGTGTCGAAGGCCTTAGCCAAGTCCAGGTAGGCTGTATAGACTGCTTTGCCCTCATCAATGGCTCTAGTGACTGTTTTGAAAAAGTCAACCAGGTTCAAAAGGCAGGATCTGCCCTTTACAAAGCCGAACTGGGTGGGGTCAAGTGTCTGTAGGTCCCCTATGTCTCTGTTTATGAGTTCCATAATGATTCTTTCCATAGCTTTGCAGACCAGGCTGGTTAAGCTTATGGGGTGGTAGTTTCCAGGGTCTGTAGAGGTACCCCCTTTGTGGAGTGGGACCTCTGTTGCTGTACGCCACTGTTCAGGTACATATCCTGAAGTAAGGCTAAAGTTAAATAGCATTTTTATGTGTGGGTTTAGCTCCTCTTGGAGTTCACGTAACACGCAACCCAGGATACCGTCAGGTCCCGTTGATACTGTGTTTTTAGCTTTGTTTAGGGCGGTTCTCACTTGGACATCTGAGATGACTGGGAGATTACATTCAGCTGGGATAAGTATTTCTTCTTTTGGGGGTGAGGGAGGGGAGAAATTTGCACTGAACCTGTCAGCCAGAATGTTGGCAATATCTGTGGGTTCAGTGTATTTTTTGTTGTTGTGAACTAACTCTGAGCATATCTGAGGGTTTCCACCCAGGTTTCTAACATAGCTGAAGAAGGCTTTGTGGTTATCTTTAGTGTCCATAGCGATTTTTCTCTCAAAGTTGACCTTGGATGTTTTTATGAGAGAACGTAGTTTTCTGCTAATGTTGATCAGAGATGTCTTCCCTTCATGGGATTTTGCTCTGACGTGCAGTAGCTTCCTTCTTTGTTATACAATTTGTTAATGGCTGAGGTCCACCAGACAGGATGCTTGCCTTTGGTGGAGAGTGACTTGGATTTATTTGGGATTGCATGATCCATGCATTCTTGGAGATGTCCATAGAAAGCATTTGTGAAGGATTCGCATTGTGGGATGTGGTATCCACTGGCACAGTGGGCTTAAAGGATACCATCTCAGTCTTAAGAAGAGTGAAGTCTGCTTTTGAGAAGTTTTTCACTGTGGTCTTTTGTGCTGGGGTGGAGGTGAGATATGTATATCCAGGGTGATTAGTTTGTGGTCAGATCTCACTAGTGAGGGGTATACTTCGGTGTGGAGCATTTTGTCCCCATGTTTGTGATGATCAGGTCTAGTATATTATCTCCCTAGTGGGAGAGGTGACTAGTTGTTCCAGTGCATTTGAATTTATGAATTCCAGGAACCATTGGGCTAGGGTATTAGGGCTAGAATAATGTACCCAATCTATGTTTGGGTAGTTGAAGTCTCCCAGTATGATGGTATTTTATGATACATTCATATCCTCCAATGTCTTCAGGAAGGCTGAGTGGGGTTCCTGAGATTGGGAGGGTGGTCTGTAACATGCTACCAGTTGTATAGCAGTTTTGCCTATGGTTAGTTGCACCTGTATGGTCTCTGATGCTTCATGTGTTGCTACTAACCTGGAGGTGTGGGTGTCCTTGATGAATATGGACACTCCCTCCCTTTGTGGTTCGGCCCGGTTTTGGGGCCAAAAGCATGATACGAGGTATAGCCTGGTAGTGCTGGGGTGCTCTCAGGAGCCTTGAACCAGGTTTCAGTTACTGCACAGACGTCGATGTTCTCCATGCTGAGGAGTGCATCGAGTTCCTGCATCTTGAGATTTAGACTTCTGGCGTTGAGCAGCATTACCCTTAGTTTTTTTCCATTTTTGTTTTCTAAGGAGGTGGGTTTGTCTTTTGAGCCTTGCCTAAAAAGGCACTATGGGGGTGGCAAGAGCCTTAGCCAATATCCGGAAGCCCAGTGGTGACGGGTGTAAGCCATCCCTTGTGAAGCAGCGTGGCTTGTCCAACATGTCATCCCAGGCAGACAGACATTGGATCCCCTTAGAATGACACCAGTACTTGAGCCAATTATTAAAGCTGATCATCTTGTCTTTGTATTGTGGTATCATTCTTGGTGAGGGCAAGATGCTGCTCAGGGTCAGGGTCATACCAGCCTGGGCTACATAATTGGAGAGCTCCTCTATGTCTCTTTTCATCTAGTCCAGAGAGGTACGTCTCAGGTCATTCACGCCAGCATGGACAATGACGGAGTCATATTTGTACTTGCTTTGGAGTGACTTGAGTGCGTGTGTTATGTGGCAGATCCTAGCTCCCGATAGACAGCTCACAGTCACCCTCTCCTTGTTCAGCCTGGTCAGCGGGACATCAGTGTGTCTGACTATAGAGTCACCTATTACTAGTGTATCAGGCATGGTGTTTGGCCTTAAGGGCTGTGATTGGTTGACACACTGATTTATTGAAGTATGTGTTGCATGTGCTTTGTTTTGAGGTGGTGGATTTTTGGATGTCTGCTTTGGGAGCCTCTGTTGTTTTGGTAAGTTTTTTTATTAGAGCCTCTGAGTATGTCTTTGTGTTTTTATGTGTTTGGTTTGCAGTTGTGGTAGGTCTATGTGGGACTGGGATTGTTGTGTGTGTGGTTACCATCTCCTCCTGTCTGGTCATGCCAGCCCTGAGTTGAGAGAGTTCAGCCTCCAGTTTGGCTATATAGTTGCATCTCTCACATGTATTTGTGTTTGTTGGGAGGAGGAGAGGGTTGTCTGTGTACATGAGACAATTGTAGCATTGTCTCAAGATACCCAGATTGACCAGCTGAACTGGAGAGGACGCCAGTAATCTACCATTCAACATGCTAGAACAGTATAAGGGAGTGCTGTACCTTTAAGGGAAGTGGATATTCACAGGGGTGGTAGGTAGATGTAGTGCTTTACTTAGTACGAGAGTGCTTACTTAGTAGAGAAGTATTGAGAACAAGTGCTAGGCTTATAATATAGTGAGTAGTCTGATTATACTAAAAGTAGAGCTTCCTTAAGGGAAAATTTGAAGAGCAGACTTGGCGGAGCCAGAAGAAGTTTAACCTTGTTTAACCTGCACTGCGCTATGCGCACAACTGCGCAAAGCCGTGCAAACGCGGATTTTAAACAGGGAACTACAAAAGAGATAGAAATGGTCCAAAACAACTAATTACTACAGCTTCTTGTGCTGAGGTCACTTCCTACAGGGACAGGTAGGCTGCTCAAGGCTCCCCACTCCCACTGGTGAGCAAAGAAACTTCCTTCTATCCAAGTAAGGTAATGGACAACACAGGAACTACACCACAGCCCAGAATACAGCAATGCCTGTAAACTGGTCTAAACTAGTCGAGGAGAGGCAGGAAAACAAGGATTATTTTTTTGTTTTTTTTTTTTGATAGAAACACACAGAAAATGCAGAAACAGTGATAAATCAGTTACACAGGCTGGCACACTTTAGTGGGCAGCCTCCACAGTTAAATTAAACAAACAAACAAACAAACTTTCGATCAAATTTGACTAAAAAGTAACTTTAAGTGCAGATTTTAAAATAATGCAGCAAACAGTTAAAAACAGTTCAAGCTAGTTCAGGGTAAGCTACAGAAGCTATTGCAAGTGAAAAAAAAGCAAAGATACTTAAATCCAGAAAGTAGTCGCTTTTCTGAGTTCTCTGTAGCTAAGACCACTCTGCAGGACCACGAGGAGCTTGTCTGAGCAGTATAGCCAGAAAAAAACACCCAGAGGTGGATTTTAAACAGGGAACTACAAAAGAGCTAGAAATGGTCCAAAACAACCAATTACTACAGCTTCTTGTGCTGAGGTCACATTCTACAGGGACAGGTAGGCTGCTCAAGGCTCCCCACTCCTACTGGTGAGCAAAGAAACTTCCTTCTATCCAAGTAAAGTAATGGACAACACAGGAACTACACCACAGCCCAGAATACAGCAATGCCTGTAAACTGGTCTAAACTAGTCGAGGAGAGGCGGGAAAACAAGGATTATTTTTTTGTTTTTTTGATAGAAACACACAGAAAATGCAGAAACAGTGATAAATCAGTTACACAGGCTAGCACACTTTAGTGGGCAGCCTCCACAGTTAAATTAAACAAACAAACAAACAAACTTTCGATCAAATTCGACTAAAAAGTAACTTTAAGTGCAGATTTTAAAATAATGCAGCAAACAGTTAAAAAACAGTTCAAGCTAGTTCAGGGTAAGCTACAGAAGCTATTCCAAGTGAAAAAAGCAAAGATACTTAAATCCAGAAAGTAGTCACTTTTCTGAGTTCTCTGTAGCTAAGACCACTCTGCAGGACCACGAGGAGCTTGTCTGAGCAGTATAGCCAGAAAAAAACGCCCAGAGGTGGATTTTAAACAGGGAACTACAAAAGAGCTAGAAATGGTCCAAAACAACCAATTACTACAGCTTCTTGTGCTGAGGTCACTTCCTACAGGGACAGGTAGGCTGCTTAAGGCTCCCCACTCCCACTGGTGAGCAAAGAAGCTTCCTTCTATCCAAGTAAGGTAATGGACAACACAGGAACTACACCACAGCCCAGAATACAGCAATGCCTGTAAACTGGTCTAAACTAGTCGAGGAGGCGGAAAACAAGGATTATTTTTTGTTTTTTTGATAGAAACACACAGAAAATGCAGAAACAGTGATAAATCAGTTACACGGGCTAGCACACTTTAGTGGGCAGCCTCCACAGTTAAATTAAACAAACAAACAAACAAACTTTCGATCAAATTCGACTAAAAAGTAACTTTAAGTGCAGATTTTAAAATAATATAGCAAACAGTTAAAAAACAGTTCAAGCTAGTTCAGGGTAAGCTACAGAAGCTATTCCAAGTGAAAAAAAAGCAAAGATACTTAAATCCAGAAAGAAGTCACTTTTCTGAGTTCTCTGTAGCTAAGACCACTCTGCAGGACCACGAGAAGCTAGTCTGAGCAGTATAGCCAGAAAATTATGAATATTCATAGCAGGACATACCTTCTATCACAGATATAAATGTTATGAATTTTCATAGCAGGACATACCTTCTATCACAGATATAAACGTTATGAATATTCATAGCAGGACATACCTTCTATCACAGATATAAATGTTATGAATATTCATAGCAGGAAATACCATCTATCATAGATATAAACGTTATGAATATTCATAGCAGGACATACCGTCTATCACAGATATAAATGTTATGAATATTCATAGCAGGACATACCTTCTATCACAGATATAAACGTTATGAATATTCATAGCAGGACATACCTTCTATCACAGATATAAACGTTATGAATATTCATAGCAGGACATACCATCTATCACAGATATAAACGTTATGAATATTCATAGCAGGACATACCGTCTATCACAGATATAAAAGTTATGAATATTCATAGCAGGACATACCTTCTATCACAGATATAAACGTTATGAATATTCATAGCAGGACATACCATCTATCACAGATATAAACATTATGAATATTCATAACAGGACATACCGTGTATCACTGATGTAAACATTATGAATATTCATAGCAGGACATACCGTCTATCATAGATATAAAAGTTATGAATATTCATAGCAGGACATACTGTCTATCCCAGATATAAACGTTATAAATATTCATAGCAGGACATACTTTCCCAGATATAAACGTTATAAATATTCATAGCAGGACATACTTTCTATCACAGATATAAACGTTATAAGTATTCATAGCATGACATACCGTCTATCACAGATATAAACGTTATGAATATTCATAGCAGAACATACCTTCTATCACAGATATAAATGTTATGAGTATTCATAACAGGACATTCCTTCTATCACAGATATAAGCATTATGAATATTCATAGCAGGACATACCGTCTATCACAGATATAAATGTTATGAATATTCATAGCAGGACATACCGTCTATCACAGATATAACCATTATGAATATTCATAGCAGGACATACCTTCTATCACAGATATAAATGTTATGAATATTCATAGCAGGACATAGCGTCTATCACAGATATAAATGATATGAATATTCATAGCAGGACATACCTTCTATCACAGATATAATTGTTATGAATATTCATAGCAGGGCATATCGCCTATCACAGATATAAACGTTATGAATATTCAGAGCAGGACATACCTTCTATCACAGATATAAACGTTAGGAATATTAAGAGCAGGACATATCTTCTATCACAGATATAAACATTAGGAATATTAAGAGCAGGACATACCTTCTATCATAGATATAAATGTTAGGAATATTCAGAGCAGGACATACCTTCTATCACAGATATAAACGTTAGGAATATTCATAGCAGGACATACCGTCTATCACAGATATAAACATTATGAATATTCATAGCAGGACATACCAGCTATCACAGATATAAACATTATGAATATTCATAGCAGGACATACCGTCTATAACAGATATAAACATGAATATTCATAGCAGGACATACCGGCTATCACAGATATAAACATTATGAATATTCATAGCAGGGCATACCTTCTATCACAGATATAAACATTATGAATATTCATAGCAGGACATACCTTCTATCACAGATATAAACATTAGGAATATTCAGAGCAGAACATACCTTCTTTCACAGATATAAACGTTAGGAATATTCAGAGCAGGACATACCTTCTATCACAGATATAAATGTTAGGAATATTCAGAGCAGGATATACCTTCTATCACAGATATAAACATTAGGAATATTCATAGCAGGACATACCGTCTATCACAGATATAAACTTTCTGAATATTCATAGCAGGACATACCGTCTATCACAGATATAAACGTTATGAATATTCATAGCAGGACATACCATCTATTACAGATATAAACGTTTTGAATATTCATAGCAGGACATAAAGTCTATCACAGATATAAATGTTATGAATATTCATAGCAGGACATACTGGGCTGGATTCACAATGGCTTGCACGGAGTCTATGAGTAGAATAAGACTCCATTCATCCATCATGTCCAACGAGCGATCCAGGAACAGCCTGTAGGGGTGTGTAAGAGAGCTCCTAAAATGTCTCCTACACGGACAGGGCTTGGATATGCAAATTACCTCACTTGCAGCCGAAAGGCATGCAAATGAGGTAAATTTGTGATCCAGGAAGCACAGACCTGTCCGAGTAGGAGACGTGTTAGCTGCAGAAATGTACTCAGTTGACAACTGAGTACCGTTCTGCAAATAGCACAATGGAGCCTTGTCAGCTCCAAATAAAGGTTGCATATGGTTGAGGAAGCATGCCAATGGCCAAATATACGGCCATTGGAAAGTTTCCGCGATGCAAAATTAAAATAAAAAGATTTGTTTTTTCGGCGATTTCCGATGTTTAGGCGTAGCGCAGCCCCGTGCAAATGGGGTGCGCTATAAAAATCATAAAATAAGAGAATAAAAGCCACAAACATGGAATTTATGAAAATTGTTAAATGACAATGTAAGGGAATAGCAGGCTGAAGACAACATGGCCACCGAGTAGGGGTTGCTAAGGGGAGAAGCCCAGTCTAAGACATGTAACCAAGCATTAGTAGGCAATCCTATGTAAATGAGTGTTAGGATAGTGAATCACACTTTTACATAGCAAATGAGCACAGTCAGTGGAGTGTAGCAATAGGATATGGGGAGGAACAGAGTAGGAGATAGGTGACATCACAAGGGGGGTATGTATGAAAGTAGTGAAGCTCATTGGAGCACAGTGGCATGTGTTAGCTGTCAGTTAGACATCATGGAAAGAGGTGTGTCAACAGGTAGGCCAGGGAAAGCCAAGAAATGGAAGGTGTATACTGTGGATAACACCAAAGTTTCTTGCTGAGCGGGTATGCACGTGTGTGCACACCTGTGAACTCGAGTAAGACAGAGTGCATGCGTGGAAGCGTGAGTGCGCGTTTAAGCTGGAGTAAGCATGTATAAGGCTGATGGAAGACCTGTAAGCGTGTTTGCAATGGTGTGCATGCGTTATAACCCGAATAAGCAAGTTTTAGTCCATCAAAGCATGTGTGCGCGCGTGTGAGCTGCTATGAGTGTGTTTCCGCTTCTATGCGCGTCGCTCCCCCGAGGAAACAGAAAGGAAAAAGGAAGCACAATAAATAGTAGGAAGCTACCAGGGAATACTAGTAGAGCTAGCAGGTGCAAACAATCAGAATCATGCAATTACACAAGCAGAACACTAGCCCAGCCCAGCACTTAAAACTCTGCAAACAACAATGCAGTTTGTTTCTCTCAAGATATACTGCAACACTGGAGTAAGCTACTAGAAGTGAAAACTGAAAAAGCTACACTCAGACAAAAAATGCTAGGGGCTGCCATTGCTGTATAAGGTGACATATGCAACATGCTGAGGGTGGTGATAATGCAAATGCTGCCGGACAACCCACAGTGAGGAGACGGAGAAGAGTGTACAGGCCCAGGGTCACCTACCAGGGGTTACATGAGCTGGAGATAGTGGAGCGCTATAGAGTGGACAGAGACCTCCTGCAGCAAATTGTTGAGCTCTGCAGGCCACGCCTCACACACAGAACCAACAGAGAGGAACCCATCCCAGTAGAAACCAAGGTATGTGTTGGCCTAAGAATACTAGCAACAGGTACCTTTCAGAGACCAACTGGTGATATGATGGGGATATCACAGGCATCAGCATCCAGGGTACTGCACCAGTTCCTGGATGCTATGTCAGCACATGTCGGTGATCATGTATATTTCCCCAATTCCTGTGAGGTATTGGCCAGCAATATGTGTCTCTTCCAGCAAATAGCAGAATACCCTGAGGTAGTGGGTGCAATAGACTGCACACATATACACATCAAAGCACCAGCTGGTGAGTGGGGTAGGGCCTACATTAACTGCAAGGGCTTCCCCTCCATCAACTGCCAGGTCATGTGTGATGCCCAGGGCATAATAATGAATGTGTGTGCTGGCTGCCCTGGAAGCTACCATGATTCCCATATCTGGCATCTGATGCAGCTGTACCAGACATCTGCCAATGGGGATATCCCACATGGTCACTTAGTGGGGGATGCTGGCTATGCACTGGAGCCATGGCTGATGACACCCATCAGAAACGCACACACACCTGAACAGGAACACCATAATGAGGCACACGCACAAACACGAAATGTAATAGAGCTCGTGTTTGGGTTGCTCAAGTCATGGTTCTGGTGTCTGGACACATCTGGTGGAGCCTTGCAATAATCACCAACTACATGTACCCAAATTGTCATGGTAGGTGCTATGCTACATAATATGATTCTGCGAAAACAGCTGCAGCAGGACCAGCATAGGCCTGGGTCAAACAGCCCCCCACCAGTGCCAAGGCCATCACAGGCAGAGCGTGACTCAGAGGAGGAACAACCTGAGCCTGCCCCAGTAGGCAGAAGGAGGTGTGCCCAGTATGCCTTGGCCTTGACAAAGAGGCAATGCATAGCACATACACTGGCTCAGTAGGAACCCTGGAAATGATACCTCTCTTTGACTCACACATATAGTAAAAGGGATGCCTAACTTGACACTACCTGTTTCCAAACATGTATAGGGAGTGCATTTCTTGCATCTGACATAGGCAGCCTTGTAGCATCACCTGAGGCATGATTGCCATGTGTTAAGCAATGTAAGGTAGTGCTAAACAGCATTTACCACCATGTAGTATATGCAGACTTGATGACCTTAAGTATCATCCTACCCTCACCAAACATGAGGCCACAATATGAAGACAAGATGATCAATTACAACAATTGGCTTAAGTATTGGTGTCAGTGAAAGGGGATACAATGCCTGTCAACCTGGGATGACATGCTCGACAAGACATGATGCTTCGCTGGAGATGGATTTCACCTATCACCTGTGGCCTTTTGGATATTGCCAAAGGCTCTTGTCACCCCCATAGTGCCTTTGTTAGGTAAGGCTCAAAACACAAACCCACCTCCATAGGTATCACAAGGGATAAGAAACTATAAGTAATGCTACTCAATGCCAGAAGTCTAAACTGCAAGATGCATGCACTCCAAACTCTCCTCAGCATGGAGAATGTTGATATCTGTGCAGTAACAGAAACCTGATTCAAAGCTCCCAAGAGCACCCTAGCATTAACAGGTTGCACCTCATACCATGCTTTACAGCTGCAAAACATGGAACAAACTACAAAAGGAGGGTGAGTATCAATATTTGTCAAAGATACCCACACCGCCAGGCTGGTGGTACAGCATGAAGCATCAGAGACTATCCATGTGCAACTAACAGTGGCTAAAACTGCCTTCCAGTTCATAGCCTGCTACAGACCACCCTCCTAAACCCAGGAACCACACTTGGCCGACTGGAGAACACATGAAAATATGAAGGTCTCCCCAAACACCATTATATTGGGCGACTTCAACTACCCAAACATAGACTGGGAGTATTACCCTAGCCCCAACACCCTAGCCCAAAGGTTCCCAGAATTTATAAACCAAAATGCTATGGAACAACTTGCTACCACTCCCACAACAGGGGAAAACATACTGGACCTGATCATCACCAACATGGGGACTCTATGCCCAAGACCAGAAGTGTATCCTTCACTGGTAAGATCAGACCAGAGAGTAATCTCACTGGATATTCACATCCCGATCCAAGCCCATGGCCAGAAAAACACAGTGAAAATTATTCACTAAAGCAAATGTCACACTCCTCAAAACTGAGGTGGAATCCTTCACAGCCCCTGTGCCTGTGAAAAATATGGCCCAGACCTCATAACCCTTTATAAACGCATTCTATGAACACCTTCAGGAATGCATGGATCATGCAATCCCAAATAAAACCAAGACCCAATCCTCCAAAGCCAGGCATCCTGTCCGGTGGACTCCAGCCATAAACAAACCATACAATACAAGGAGGAAGCTGCTATATGATAGATCAAAATCCCAAAAAGGGAAGGCATCTCTGATCAGTATTATTGAAAAACTACGGCTACACATAAGATCGTCTAAGGCCATCTTTGAGATAAAAATTGTACAGGACACCAAGGATAATCACAAGGCATTCTTTACTTATGGTAGGACCTGTGTGGGAATCCCCAGACATGCTCAGAAGTAGTCCAAAATGACAAACAATACACCAGCCCACAGACATTGCCAACATCTGAGCTGACAGGTTCAGTGCAAACTGCCCCACCCCACCAAAAGGGCAAATATCTATCCCAGCAGAGTGCTGGCCCCCTGACATCGCAGATGCTCAGGTAACAGCCAGCATCTCCAAAGCAAAACACACAGCATCAATGGGACCAGACGGTGTCCTGGGCTGTGTCCAACATGAACCCCAAGAAGAATTGAAAACAAACATAAAACCACTGTTCAATCTCAGCCTTACCACAGGATATGTACCCAAAGAGCAGTGTACAGCAACAGTGGTCCCTCTCCACAAAGGTGGTGCCTCAATGGATACTGCAAACTATCGCCCCAGAAGCCTGACTAGCTTGGTCTGCAAAGCTATGGAAAGATCATCATGGACCTCAGAAATAAACATATTGGGGACCTACAGACACTGGATCCTACCCAGTTTGGCTTTATTAAGGGTAGATCCTGCCTCTTAAACCTGGTTGAGTCATTTGAAACAGTCACCAAGGCTATTGACGAGGGGAAGGTGGTCCACACAGCCTACCTGGACCTCGCAAAAGCCTTCCATACAGTACCCCACTTGGTCATCATAGATAAGATCACCAGCTTCAATATAAACCCCTATGTCACTAGATGGGTTGCAAACTGGCTCAAGGACAGAACCCACATGGTCAGAAATGCTGGAGCCATGTCAGACCCCAAACCAGCTACAAGTGGCATCCCACAAGGCTCAGTCCTGGGACCTCCCTTGTTTGGTATATCTTTCTCAGAGGTACAGGCCAACACAGAAGGACTGTTGGTGAACAAGTTTGCAGATGACTGCAAACTGGCGCCATAATCGACCCTCCAGCTGACACAAGCATCCTACAAAAGGGTCTCATAGAAACAGACAACTGGTGCCAGAGCCATGTCCTCAAGCTAAACACAAAACAGTGTATAGTCCTCCCCTTTGTCAAAAACTAAGTGCCCACAAATTACCACATAGGTCGTAACCCATTAAGTATGGAAGAAATGATAAGGGATCTGGGGACCCAAGCTGATAGCAATCTCTCATTCGATAACCACGTGGCCAAAGTGTTTAGAAAAACATTTCATATAGCCCACCTAATCATGAAGGTATTCACATCTACATCAAGGGAGGTCATCGTGCCTCTTAACTCATCCCTCATCAGGCCCATGATTGAGTACAATGCCCCTTGTGGGATGTACCTTATCAGACACCTACAGCAGCTGGAAAGACCACAAAAGTACCTCACCAGGAGGATCAAAGGGCTCAAACACATGCCATTCGCTGCCCGGTTAAAGAAACTGCAGCTCTACTCAGTGGCATACCGCCTGCCCAGAGACAATCTGTGTCTGATATATAAAGCCATGTCCAACCTGGAATCAATGGACATGCTGCACCTCAGAAACTCAGAATCCCATCAAGCTACTCGCTCAAGAGATCTGAACCTCAGGACTGAAATAAATAGGACATGCTGGAGTGACAGATTCATAACTCAGAGGCTCCCCCCACTCTTGAGTAAACCCCCACTCCAGGTTAGCCAGAGTCCCTCATTGACTCTCTTCAAGAGGAATCTTGATGAGTGGATGGGAGATTGTAGGTTTACCCTGGGTATCACTTCTATGTCACTGTTAGACAGAGGCACAGTATACTAACCTTGAAAAATGTCATGGCAAACTCCACTTAAAATGTGTGTTGAAAGCCAAACACACTCTGGCTAGGATTATAAATGCCCTAGGGCAGATAGCCTAGTATGAACCTATGAACAGAATCACACACACCAACTAGTGCAACTGTGGTCAATGTGGAGTAATGTTTGGCAATGTCCACCCAAGTTGGTGAATACACAGCAATGTCGGACAAGCCTTGTTTAAGTAGGCCATAGCTGAACAAAACACAACATGCTCATAGTTGCCCAACTGGCCCTTAACCAGTCTGGTCTGCTCAGTATGAACATTTAAGGCAGTGATGGGACTCAAACTTATGATACTGTGCACCCTAGTGAAAGTACTGAACCACTACGCCATAACAGTATTGCAGTGCTCAGCCAGTAAGAGAGAATATTGCCAAGTCTTTGCAAACTATCACATGGAAACCCTGCAGGCACAGCATAATCTCTGTTGAGTTATGACACAAAGGAGTCTGGCAGTAAGAACACAACATGACTTCCAACACACACAGTATAAATGTCAATATTGGTCATGTTCACACACAACCAGAAATGTAGTGGACTCCAGATCACAACATATGGAAAGGTCACACTGGGTATGCTCACACACTTGGATAAATGAGACATATGTCAGGCAACAAAACATGGAAAGCCTGAACGGGGCATGCTCACACACTTATAGGTTCATAGGTTCATAGGTTGGTACTAGGCTATCAGCCCTAGGGCCTATACAAGCCTATCCATAACAATTCCCTGGCTATTTCTTCCCACATTATTTACTTTCCTGGACCCCTGTCTAGCAGGGCGACTGACGTGATCCCTGGGGTGAATTTCCTTTCTCCCATCCAATCGTCAAGGTTCCTCTTGAAGAGGTCCAAAGAGGCACTCTGCTTGACATGTATGGGCAATCTATGCCAGAGTCTGGGGAGTCTCTGGGTCAGGAACCTATCCCTCCAACATGTTTTGTTTATTGTGATGACAAGGTTTAGATCCCTGGAGCATGTAGCTCTGAGGGATTGGGATTTCTTTAAGTGTAGCATGTCCAACAGCTCTGGGTTTGACATGGCCTTGTATGTTAAGCAGAGATTGCCTCTGAGTAGACGATATGCGACAGAGTATAGCTGGAGTTTTTAAGGTCAGCGTAGGGCATCTGCTTTAGGCCTGTGATTCTTTTAGTGAGGTATTTCTGAGGCCTTTCCAGTTGTTGCAGATGTCTTGAGAGGTACATACCAAATGGGGCATTGTATTCTATAATGGGTGTAATGAGGGATGAGTACAGTGGGACAATGACCTCCTTTTTACTGGATAGAAAGCACATCGTGATGAGGTGTGCCACATAGAAGGATTTCCTGACTGTTGTGGGGATGTGGTTATCGAAGGTGAGACCACTGTCCACCTGTGTCCCTAAGTCTCTTATCACACTTTCTGTGTTTAGTGTACTGCCACCTATATGGTAATTCATGGATACATGTTTTTCCCAAAGGGGATAACAATACATTTCTTGGCATTGAGCTTGAGCCCATGGCTCTGGCACCAAGCATCTGTTTCTGTAAGGCCCTTTTGTAGAGTATCCACATCATTTGGGGATTCAATAATGGCTCCCAGTTTGCAGTCATCTGCAAACTTTGTTAGCCAGAGTCCCTTAGTGTTGACCTGTACTTCAGAGAAGTAGATGCCAAACAAGAGCGGCCCCAGGACTGAACCCTGAGGTACTCCACTTGTCACTTGTCTGGAGATGGATTTGAAGTCGGCTACTTTTACAGTGTGGGTTCTATCAGTAAGCCATTTAGCAACCCATTGGGTGACATAGGGATTAATGCCCAACTTAGTAAGTTTATCTATGATTCCAGAGTGGGGGATGGTATCAAAGGCCTTGGCAAGGTCTAGATAGGCTGTGTGGACCACCTTACCCTTGTCCATGGCTCTGGAGACTGATTCAAAGAAGTCAATCAGGTTCAGGAGACAAGATCAGCCCTTCACAAACCCAAACTTGGTGGGGTCCAGTGTTTGAAGGTTGCCAATGTCTTTGTTTATAAGTTCCATGATAATACGCTCCATGGCCTTGCAGATAAGGCTGGTCAGACTGATGGGACGGTAGTTTCCGGGATCCAAGGTGGATCGCCTCTTGTGGATTGGGATAACTGTAGCTCTGCGCCACTCAGTGGGCACAAAACCTGAGGTGAGGCTATGATTAAACATGACACTTAGATGAGGTGCCAGTTCATATTGTAGTTCATGTAGTACACAGCCCGGGATGTCATCTGGTCCCATGGATGCTGTATTCTTGGCTTTAGAGAGTGCATTTTGTACCTGTGTGGCCGTTATTACTGGAATTTGGCAATCTTCCGGTATTGAGATGGGCCATTTAGGGGGTGAGAGTGGGGTGAAGTTGGCACTGAATCGATCTGCCAGGATATTGGCAATATCCTTCGGATCAGTATATTTAATGCCATTCTGTTTTAGCTCAGAGCAGATCTGAGCATTGCCATTTAGATTCTTGACATAATTATAGAATGCTTTGTGGTTGTCTTTGGAATCTTTGGCAATTTTATTTTTGTAACTAGCTTTGGAGGATTTTATGAGGCATCTCAGTTTCTTATTGAGGCTAGTAAGGGAGTTTTTTGCATCCTGGGATTTTCCTCTTTCTGCAAAAGTCTGTTCCTTCTGTTGTAAAGTTTCTTTCTGGCACGGGACCCCCAGATTGGCTTCCTTTTTGGATGAGAGCATTTTGGTTCTATTTGGGATGGCAATTCATGCATGAGTGGATGTGCTCACAGTGCCATAGTGTAGGATTCAGCAGTTGAACTTTCAGTTCCCTGCATGGGTGTCATGAAGTTTGTCACTTCTGACTTGAGTAGCATGAAGTTGGCTTTGGAGAAGTTTTTTATGGTGGTTTCTTTACTGGAGGGTGGGATGTGGATGTTAAGGGTGATTAGCTTATGGTCAGACCTGACTAACGAGGGGGTGACCATAGGTATGGAGCATTGATTTCCCATGTTGGTAATGACCAGGTCTAGGATATTGGAGCCCCTGGTGGGACTATGGATTAGTTGATCCAGGGCGTTGGAATTTATGAATTCCAAGAACCGCTTAAGAAAGATGTTGGGCCATGAGTAGTTTTCCCAGTTAATGGCAGGGTAGTTAAAATCACCCAGTATTAGGGTGTTTGGTTCTATCTTAATATTTTCCAGTATGTTTAGAAAGGCGTAGTGAGAATCTTGGGGTATGGTGGGGGATCTGTAGCAAGCTATAATTTGGATTGCAGTCTTACCTAGTGTTAGTTGCACTTGGAGAATTTCAGACACATTGTGTTGGCCAACTAGCCTGGTGGTGTGAATATCCTTGGTGAATATTGACACTCCTCCACCTTTAGTGTTTCGTCCTGGTTTGGTGGCCGAAAAGTGTGGTAAGAGTTGTAGCCTGGTATTGCAGGGGTGCTCTCTGGAGCCTTGAACCAGGTCTCAGTTACTGCACAAATATCGATGTTCTCCATTTTTAGGAGTGCCTCGAGGGAGTGCATTTTGAGGTTTAGACTTCTAGCATTGAGTAGCATTACCTTCAGATTTTGCATGCTTGTACCTGTTATGGTGGTGGTTTTGTCCTTTGAAGTTTGCCTAAAAAAGGCACTATAGGGGTGGCAAGAGCCTTAGCTAGTAACCTGAATCCCAGGGGCGACAGGTGCAGACCATCTCTGGCAAAGCATCGTGGTCTGTCAATCATGTCATCCCAGGCAGACAGATACTGGATCCCCTTTGAATGACACCATAAGCTTAGCCAATTGTTGAAGTCAATCATTTTATCCTTATATTGTGGTATCATTCTGGGCGAAGGCAGGATGCTACTCAGGGCTAGGGTCATACCTGCCTGGGCCACATGATCCGAGAGCTCTTCCATGTCTCTTTTCATGTAGTCCATGGAGGTACGTCTCAAGTCATTCACTCCAACATGGACAATGACAGAGTCATATTTGTACTTGTTGTGGAGTGACTTGAGTGCATACGTTATGTGGCGGATCCTGGCACCCGACAGGCAGCTGACTGTAATTTTCTCCTTATTCAACCTGGTGAGAGGGACATCAGTGTGCCAGACTATAGAGTCACCTATGACTAAAGTGTTAGGTACATTGTCTTGCCTTAGGGGCTGTTGCTGGGTGGCACACTGGTGTTGTGAAGTATGTGACACATTGGTTGTGATTGGTGTTTGTTTGTGTTTCAGCATCAGAGGTCTTTGTTGCTTGGGCAGGTTACAGTTAAGGGCCTCTGCATATGTGGATTTAGTGTTGCTATATGTGGGTGTTGGTGGTGCGGGTTTAGAAGGGCTATGTGTTGCTTGAGGTGTAGTGTGGGTGTTAACCTTCTCCTCTTGACTGTTTAGCACAATCTTGGGTGGAGAGAGCTTTGCTTCCATTTTGGCTATGTAAGTGCATCTCTCACAGGTTGTAGTGTTGGGTGGTAGGAGGAGAGGGTTGTCTGTGTACATGAGGCAATTGCTGCATTGCCCCAGTATGCCCAGATTCACCAGGTGGACAGGAGAAATCACCGGAAGCTGACCCTTGGACATGCCTGGTTTGGGGCTTTTTTTTTTCTTTGTAAAGTATAGGAGCTGTTTCCTTAGCAAGGTACTTTGCAGTTATAGGTTGTTTAGTGCCTACTATTAATTTCTCCTTGTTAACAAGGAGAGTTCAGTGTTTGTATGAGTTTAAGGCTTCCTAGTGCTTTCCAGCAGGTATTAGAGAAAGTGCTAGTCACAGGGATGCTTAAAGGTAAGATTGAAAAGAATGCACTCTGCAGTGTGCACTAGAGAAGTTAGATATGAAAGTAGGTAACTTGAGTTTTACCTGTTTAAAAAGTTAAGGTTTAGTGGAGAGTTACTATTTTTAAAACAGCAAGATGGACTGAAAGGGGTGGTCACTTTTGTATTTTGGTACTATGAAATACAGTAGGATGGCCAATAAATTGAAATAATTGAAGGGGTGGGATTTCAAAAGTTATGATTTTGTGATTGCTCACATAAGCCAGTGAAAGTAGAGAGAAATGAGATATATGGTCAGATTAACATAAGAGGCGGGCAACTAGAAAGACAGTGGTATTTAACAACACAACTTAAATGGGTGGGAGGGCGAGAAAAAATTCTGAATTCTGCCTGACTCAGAACAGAGAGAGCTGTGGTCTCTATTGAAGTTTTAATATGCTGTTAAAACAGAATGCAAGCAAAACACAAGGTAAAGAAAACAAACTACAGTATTCAAAATACAGAAAGGCAATATAGTAATACAAAAAATAACAGCAAACTAACCTTTCCTTCACAGCAAAGTGTAGCAGAGTCTGGATGAGCCTTTCTGGTAAAGCTCTGAAATGTTTTAGTTTACTCCTTAAATAGAAATTTTAGTTCCTAGCTCCACCCCCTCTGTTAACAAGTGATTAACCTTAAGTGACCTCTTCTGTCTTATGAATGAGTCCTTAATTAATCAGTTCTTATTTCTGCCTGACTCAGAACAGAGAGAGCTGTGGTCTCTTTTGAAGTTTTAATATGCTGTTAAAACAGAATGCAAACAAAACACAAGGTAAAGAAAACAAACTACAGTATTCAAAATATAGAAAGGCAATACAGTAATACAAAAGGCCATGTCTGAGTATAGCAGTCAGTCACACATATCTGACAGTTGTATGTGTTAAGCCAGGAACCTCCCATGATCCAGCAATCTGCCCTGTGCACACAGTTAAATGACAACAGACACATATACTAATATACTGGAACCCTGTCATGACCAAACATGTTACGCAGATACACAAGTTGTTCATAGAAACTGGGAAAGCTACGGCAATAAAGACCTGCAAACAGTAGCAGCAACACATATTGTGCATCCTGAATATAAACATAGGTGCAGAGGTCGATACTAGGCTGTCTGCCCTAGGGAATTCATAAGCCTAGGCAGAGTGTATTTGGCGTCCACCTCCCCAGTAGAGTAGCCTACTATGCCTCTGTAAAGTAGGTCACAGAAGGCACCCTTTAAGGCTAGTTTGCTGTGTCTCTGTCAAGCAGGGACACAGTGGAGATCCCAGGGGTGAAATTGCAATTTCCCATCCATGCGGCTGTATTTCGCTGGAAGAGGGTTGGCGAGGGGCTATGTCTAACTTTAATTGTGGGAGGGGAGCCTCTGGGTAATGAATCTGTCCCTGCAGCATGTCCTATTTATTTTTGTGCTGAGGTTTAAGTCCCTGGAGTGTGTAGCTCTAAGGGTCTTGGATGCTATGAGGTGGAGCATGTCCATTACTTCTGGGTTTGAAATGGCTGCGTACGTCAGGCATAGATCACCTCTGAGTAGACGTTAAGCAACTGAGTAGAGATGGAGATCCTTTAGTTGAGCTGCATAGGACATCTGTGTGTAGCCCATGATCCTCTTGGGGAGGTACTGTTGTGTTCACTGTAGTTGCAGCAGGTGTTGGGTAAGGTACACCCCAAAAGGGGCATTGTAATCAAACATGGGCCTGATGAGTGATTAGTAGAGGGCCACAATGACCTCCCATGATCTACATGCAAACACCCATGTGATAAGGAGGGCTATATAAAGGTCTTTGCAATGACTCTGTCAATGTGATTAGCAAAGGAGAGGTTATGATCTATGTGGGTCTGTGGGATATTGCTCTGTTATGTAGTAGCTTCCTCCTTCTGTTGTACAGCTTATATATGGCTGGGGTCAACCAGACAGGTCTCCTGTTTTGGAGGAGTCATGGTTTTATTTGGGATAGCATGATCATTGCATACCTGCAGGTGCTCATACAATGCGTTTGTAAAGGATTCTGCAGAGTGGGCTGTATTATCCTCCAGCACGGGGCTTTTGAAGTATTCCACCCCAGTCTTCACAAGTGCAAAGTCTGCTTTTGAGAAATTCTTTACAGTGATTTATTTGTCTGGGGTGGGGACGGGATATGGATGTCCAGGGAAAGTTGTTTATGGTCTGATCTTAACAATGACGGTTCTACCTCTGGTGTGGAACACAGAGTCCCCATGTTGGTGATGATCAGGTCTAATATGGATTCTCCCTTGTGGGTGTGGTGACTGGTTGTGCCATAGCACATGGATTCACAAATTGTAGTGGCTGTAGGGTGATGTTGTTGAGGGCCTGAGTAGTATCCCCAGTCAATATTTGTGTACCTGAAGTCAACCACTATAATGGTTTGTGTGAAGACCTGCATATCTTACACTGTTCCCAGGAAAGCCAAGTGTGGTTACTGGGTATGGGGGGAGGGGGTGGTCTGAACTACACACCAAACCAAAAGGCAGTTTTGCACAATGGTAGTTGTATATGTATGGCCTGTCATGCTTAGTGCAGTGGTACCAACCCAGAGGTGTGTGTATCTGTGATGTATATGGATACACCACCTACTTGTGTTGTGTGTTACAAGTCCTGTGGTCACAATGCATGCTATAGAACATAACCTGGCAGTGCCAGTGTGCATATGTGACCCTGAACTAGGCGTCTGTTAATGTACAGATATTGTTAACCCCCATACTGAGGGATAGTTAAAGATGTACATTCTTCTTTGGAAAGACTGATGATGTCAGCACCCTATAAATACAGCAGGAGATGAGAAATCATCCAGTGATGCGAATAGTGTGCTGCGCTAATGCGTCTCTCTCAAGTGTCATAACGTGGTAAAGTCAAAACAAAAAACAAAACCAATGAACAAGAGAGCGAAGCGAGTCCAAAATAACCTCCGGAAACAAGAAAATAATGTTAACGTATTTTATTAAGAACGTTTTCGCTTCTGTACAACAGAAGCTTCTTCAGACAAAAAAAGAAGCGCCAAAACCACTGTTTAAATTCTAAAATTTAGCTGACATGATGTCATTTCCTTAACAACCAAGATGGTAACTAAAAACACCATTTAACAAGAAAATGTGTATGCATTACCATCAACATAAATAACCCATATAGAAACATATTGAAAGTGTTAAAAATGTTATATTAACCACTTCAGTAACCAAAAATGTATTGTAAATTTAATAAAACAATCTAGTAAAAACTGGCTAACAGTAAAACGCCTTTTTAAAGGCTGAAAATTTATAAAAACATGTTAGAAAAGGCATACCATAAAAAAGTCCTGACTAAACAAGAAGGAAAAGGTATAATCCCATGTAAAGACCAACTTTTAACAAATAGAATGCACATCTAAGATCTAAGGTAACTTTTGTATTTTAAAATGACAGAAATATTGCAGGCTTCGTTTAACCCAGGAGGAGAGAAAGCATTTAATAACAATTGCCATTCCAACTCTTTTATTTCAAGCAAAAGGGATTGGGGACCCCCTCTAATCCCAACTTTAACAAGGTCAATACCCATAAAACAAAAACTGTGCCCAACATGGTCTATAATATGCTTCGAAAGAGCATTGTCAGCTTTTTTGTTCTTTATAGCATAGTTATGTTGGTAAACATGGTCCCGTAACCTACGGTCCGTCTTACCAACATAAAATGCAGGGCAACAGCTACAAAATAGTGTGCTGCGCTAATGCGTCTCTCTCAAGTGTCATAACGTAGTTAAGTAGGGGTTTGAATCCTGCAAATGCTGTGTGTGTGGGGGGGGGGTGCGTGTATGTATGCAATTCTCTGTGAAAAGAGTGGCCTTTTTGAAAACTGGGATAACACACTAAAAGATGTACATTCCTCTTTGGAAAGACTGATGATGTCAGCACCCTATAAATACAGTAGGAGAAGGGAAATTATCCAGTAATGCGAATAGCGTGCTGTGCTAATGCGTCTCGGGGCAGGGGGGTATGTATGCAATTCTCCGTGAAAGGGATGGCCTTTGTGAAGACTGGGATAACACACTAAAAGATGTACATTCCTCTTTGGAAAGACTGATGATGTCAGCACCCTATAAATACAGCAGGAGAAGGAAAATTATCCAGTAATGCGAATAGTGCGCTGTGCTAATGCGTCTCGGGGCAGGGGGTATGTATGCAATTCTCTGTGAAAGGAATGGCCTTTTTGAAGACTGGGATAACACACTAAAAGATGTACATTCCTCTTTGGAAAGACTGATGATGTCAGCACCCTATAAATACAGCAGGAAAAGAGAAACTATCCAGTAATGCGAATAGCACGCTGCGCTGATGCATCTCTCTCAAGTATCATAACATAGTTTGGTAGGGGTTTGTATCCTGCAAACGCTGTGTGTGTAGGCAATTCTCTGTAAAATGAATGGCCTTTTTGAAGACTGGGATAACACACTAAAAGATGTACATTCCTCTTTGGAAAGGCTGATGATGTCAGCACCCTATAAATACAGCAGGAGATGGGAAATGCTCTAGTAATGCGAATAGCACGCTGTGCTAATGCGTTTCTCTAAAGTATCATAACATAGTTAGGTAGGGGTTTGAATCCTGCAAATGCCATGTGTGCATTTGTCAATGTGTTGTGTGTTTTGCTTTTATTATTGTATGACATATTATTATAACAGTAATTTCAATGCACACATAAGGTATGTGTCGGCCACATACAGATATGTACCTGTGACCTTTAATAGTTCCTATGTGTGAAGCCTGCCCCATATGAATACAGTTGTTACCTTTGCCAGCATGTGCCGCAGCTTACTAGACCTTAGGCCATACATGTATGTTGGTGACAATGCAGGCTACTGCAGTGATCTGTGTCTTAGGCCAACTATGTGATACACACCCATGAAAGCTTTGATAGATTAATGTGGGTGAGGGTTCATGTCTGGAGTATATGTCAGACATGTTAAAATACAGCAAAGTCTGTGAGTGATGGGCACCCAGTGTAGGTGTATGGCAACTGTTGCCGATATGCATACAGACACCTTCTTGCTTAGGTGTTTCACCGAGGGACTGCAGAATACCTTTGGAAATGTGAATATCACAGGAAAGATGAGATAACACTTGTCCACATGTACACACCATTACCCGTTCTACATGATGGGTGCTACCACCTACATGGTACTGTTGGACTACTATGTTAACTACATGCCAATGCCAATGCCACAGTTGTGTTACAGCAATACAGCATGGCTTGGAAAGCAGGTATCTGTCCGTATGATACCCTTGTGGTGGTTAGGTGTGTCATGTGTAGAATGCATTGTAGGCCACTGTATGTATTTGCAGTCATGGATGGACATATCCGTAGTGTGTTGGCATGTACGTGAGACTGCTATATGCCAAAGAGTATTGTTCCCAGGGATGTGTGTGGCTCAGTAAGAATATAGTGTAGTACTGCAGGGATATCACTGACACCAGGTTCCTACATCTGTGTATCAGTTGAGGAGACACCATGTCATGACCACTGAATGTCAGGCTATGTAAGCTGTGTATACTACCAGAATGCAGACCATTGATATTTGGAAACCGTATCACCCACAGCATACTGTCAAACCATGTCATGTTCCATGCTAACCATGTTCACAAATGTACACCTGCAACTCAGTGCTGCAAACATCACACATGTACTGTCCACACCCCAATACATGCAGGTACAGGTACACATAACAGCCATGTGGCACATGTGCAGACAGTACACTTTGGGAATTAACACTGGTGTATACAAAACTGCAATGACAAACATAGGTAATGCATCATGCATGCTCGAATATACCCACAACAATATCATTACACTGTACTGTTAACAACATGATAATATTACTACAGTGCTATGTAGTCACCCTGTGCATCAGCACCATGCTACCCTGTTCCTGCATCAATGTTACAGATGGCAGGAGGTGGCACAGCTTCATCATATGCACAGGGTGTGTACTTGGTTTGCCAGAGTCTGCCATTGACACATCCAATTGACATGTATGTGTGTGTGTGGGTTAGTGAGGGACAACAGTACAACATGGGGCAATGTTGCTGCAATGTGTGTGTGTATGTGTTAGCCCTAGGTGTTAGCATTATGTGTGTGTGTATGCATGCACACAGTTCCACCACGTGACTGCCATATACGGGTGTTTGTGGACAGCCAAAGACTGTACCTGCCAGGCCATACAGATCACTGTCTCTGGCCATGGACACGGTACCTGTGCCTGGCAGGGGTGCTACGGACAGGATCAGGTACTAAGCCAGACTGGGTACTGTCATCAGAAGCAGTGGGTTGTTGACTGGACACATGTCCCTGCTGGGACTGTCCAGAGCCACGTGCACATGGTCTTCTTGGATGGTCTAATGACAGCACAGACCCAGCATTGCTGGGGCTGGTAATGGCACTATGAGAGCGGCTGTGGGTTTGTTGTCGTCCGCGACGACTGCCAGTTGATAATGTTGCTGGCATACGTCCACGTGGATGCCTCAACCATCCTGCACTGTCCTGGCTCCTGGACATGTAGTTGTGGAAGAGATCTAATGTGTCCCCCCAACGTCTATCAATGACCTCGCTGATGTTACGGATGGCAGACGCAACGTCATGCATAGTGTCATTCATAGCAGTGCAATGTGCTCTAAGCTCCCTCAGACCCTGTCTGGTGTACCGTTCCATACGTGCCTGTGCCTGTATTACAGCCTGGAACATAGCTGAGGTTGAAAGACCTCTGTGGGCACGTCTGACAGGGGCAGTACGACCACGGATGCTGCCACGAGAACCCCTGGACATCTGCCTGTGTGGTACCATGTCAGGAATCTGGCCATGGCTGCTGTGAGGGGATACATGTGCCAATGATACCACACTACCCTGGTCAATGCCCACTGTATGCTGTCCCTCAGCTAAGGACATTGGTGACAATGGATGTATAGGCAGGATGACTGTGCACATTGATGGGGTTGACTGCTGTGTAGTGTCAATTGGCTGACCAATGACAGACCCTGTCACACCTCCCTGTGCCATTACACATGTATCATCATAATCACTATCCCCAGCAGTGGCTTCAGGTTCCCTGCTGCACTCCACCAGAGCAACATCAGAACCTGTGAGAGGAAGACAGGAAACACAGTTTACAAATGCATACATGATATTACCACACAGGTGCACAGGCACACATGCACACATGCACACATGCACACATGCGCACATGCGCACATGCACACAGGCGCACATGCACACATGCACACAGGTGCAAAAGCACACAGGTGCACAAGCACACAGGCACACAAGCACACAGGCACACAGTCACACAAGCACACAGGCACACTCCTCAGTACAGCAGATACAAACACAGACACACCTGCAATCCAACACATACACAATACTATTTTAGGGTGGGTGACAGTATCACAAGGAAAAACATCACTGCACATGTGTCAGCATGCAGATTACGTGTTGCACAGGAACATGCAGTGCAAGTGTAGACAGCCCTTGTTAATAACAGTATACGTGTACTTGATGCTTGTGTGTAGTTGTTCAGTGATTGTCTCCACCCTGGGACACAATGTGTACAAGGACATAACAATGTTGTGCAAGTGTTACAAGCTGTGGGTGCATATATTTGCACACACACACACACACACACACACACACACACACACACACACACACACACACACACACACACACACACACAACACATGACAGTGCTACGCAATGACTGCTATGTGTACTTTTGTGGTCGGCGGAACTGGATGTGGTGTAGTAACATGAGCCATGATCAACATGCTTCTTGTGGTCAGTCAACAATAATAATGTGTGCCAGACAGGCAGCTAGCATGCTGTACCTGATGTGCAGTAACATGACTACATCCACAATTACACAGCCACTTGTTACATGGGTTTGTAAGGTAACCAATAGTGAGTATTGCCTAACATGAATGTATTATTTGTTCAAGACTGTTGCACAAAGACATGATAGGCCTCTACCCCTCAGGTATATTATGTGTGCTGCGTAGATGATAGGTGGGATACTGAAGGGTGGCCATATAGCAGGTGTCATAATTGGACATGTGTAGCAGGCTAAGGTGTAGTGTGTATGTCAAACATGTGTGTGTTGTGTACATGTGTATCAGGTATGCCTATACAATGTCCAGTACTGTGTTGCCACACATGTGTGTCATGCTCTGTGTATTGCATGTGAGTGAGGCAGCTATTGAGAATAATGGGATATGCATAGTCTCACAGCAAACATGCACAGCATGCATTATGTGTAGGTGTGTTACATGTGCACAGACTACACCTCCATATGACATGCACATGTCATTAGCAATAGTATTGTTATTACACACTCACCAGCATGGATTGGCTGCCTTGCTGTCACTCCAGAGGGACCTGCAAAAATATGATAGTGATTGCCAGTGGCCACAACTGTGCCATTGATACTGTGAGTATGATAAAGTACAGTAGTACAACAGGTGGCGTTCACAGGTGTACAGATTATGCTCAGAATATCAATCTTGCAGAAGAATAGGCAGGTTAACAAGCTACACAAACAGTACACATCTCACACACACATAAACTACCAGCACAGAGAACAGTCAACTACAGATATGGCATGTTACCTGCACGCTCCATTTCAACATGCTAGGTGACTCCAGCCTCCATGATGACACATGTTTGTGGATGTTGCTGTTGTTGGCCTGGAGCCACAACACTTAGGAGGTGCTCCTCCACACTAGTGAGGGGGGGTGGATAGGTACCCCACCACCTGTGGCAAGCTGTTGTCTGTGGATATCAGACGCACGCTGCCGGACATGTCTAATTAAATCACTGCAGTGATGGCGTACCTGCTCATATGTCCAGTTATGCATGCCTATGTCATTTACCCGACGGACAATATCTTGCCACAGTGCAGCCCTCTCATGCTGGTTCTGGCTGTTCCTGGAAAACAGCACACAGTAATTCTGCACCAGGCTCTGGTGGATCTCCTGATCCTCTGCTGCTGTATAAGGTGGGTTTCGCTGATGCACCATCACCCTGGAAGGAAATGAAAAATATGTGAGCAAGTCATGTGGCACACTTAATATTCTAATGTACTGATATCATTTAACTGCCATATATAGCATCTGTCTGTCTATCAGGGGATACACATGTTCGATACCACATATCAGTGCTCAGCCCACAAATGTCTGACAGTGCCTGCCACACTTCATACAACAAACTAGTATACACAAGCACTCGGCATACTGTGAGATACAATGCACAACCTCACACTGGGGGTATGTATCAAGCTAATGGATGAAGAATATTGTCATCCCATGCAATGAATGCAATGCACATTTACAGTTTCAACGGTAATCCACCCTAGTCTTTGATGCCATACTCCTACCTGACATATGTGCACAGTTGTTACTATAGCCAGCATACTGCTGTCACAGAGTATACATGCTGCCAGGTACACACACATACCCTGTAACACACATGTGATTGTTGCCACGGTACAGGCATTATTACACACATATTACACATACATACAACACACAAATGTATGACAACACAGATGAGCATTAACTGTGTACCTTATAGTACTGTGTGCCCCTACTTACAGATACCTATGCATGAGGTATGTAATCTGTGCAGACTACAGGAAACACGCCAGACAGTGTTACCATGGAATGTGAACATACACCATACTGTAGTGTTTAGGCCTACAACATCAGGTAATACATCAGTTCATATGTGAGCTGGATTCAACAGCAGTACCACTTAATGAGCATACATGTATTGCTTCTGCTTATGATGGGACACCACAGTCATACACAGGGAAGTATGGCACAACATATGCCAATCTACTATGTTTGCATCCCGATAACTGACACATCTTTCTCTGGCCTCACACCAAGGACACCAACTACCATGACAGACACAAACTCGCATTAAGCTATCACACCTTTACAGACCTTGCACACAATCAGTGTCACACTCATTCAGCATTATATAGCTGGTATTGCACTGAGTACATGTGTGTGTGCATTGTGTCATAGGTAGGTACTATGCTATTGGCCCTGGGCCTAGGGCAGCCTAGCCATATGCTACCCTGCCCTTTTGGACACATGTAATGTGATTTTACTTGCTCCTGTTAAACGGTTACACAAAGGTGACTCACAGGGCATATTACCTATCTCCATAACATTCATCAGGGTTATGTATGACATCTACTAATAAGGAGCCTTGTTTGTTAATGCTGGGTGGTTTACTCCAGGGTATGGCATATTTGTGTATAGAAACCTGTACCTCCAGCATGTGCTGTTTAGTGCGGTGACAAGGATTAGGGCCCTAGGTCATGTAGGCTGGATGGATTGTGAGGTGTTGCCATGGTGGTTGGCCAACTGGTATGGGTGTGACATAACTGTGTATGTCCAGCAGTGGTAACCTCTGTGTAGGAAGTATGCAAGGCACTCTAGCTGTGGTTTTGAGAGTCAGTCTGCATAGGGAATGTGTTTGAGGGCATTATCAGTCTTTGTTAGGTATGTCTGTGGCCTTTCCACTTGCTGTAGTTCTCATGGGAGGTACATACTGCATAGGACATTGTGAGGTGTAGAATGGTACACTGACTTACATTTCCCTAGCTGACACACCTTTTGTGATGACACATACCACGTACAGGGATTACAAGACTAGTGTGCCACTGTAGATATCAAAGAGGAGGCTATTGTACACCAGTGTCCCATGTTCCCTTCTGACACCTTCAGTGGTAGGTGGGCAACCACCTATGTGGTAGTTAGTGGGTAACATGTTTTGGAATGGAGTATAGTACTGCAGTATAAACACTGGTATTCTGCCTCCATGCCCCCCTCTCTCACTCTCTCTCTCTCTCTCTATATATATATATATATATATATATATATATATATATATATATATATATATATATATATCAATATATACATGTCCATATATATATATATATATATATATATATATATATATATATATATATATATATGTAAATATATATACATATCTACATATATATATATATATATATATATATATATACACACCACTATATATAACCATATATATATATATATATATATATATATATATATATATATATATATATATACATATCTATAGACATTCATATCTATCTGTATATATGTATGTATCTACATATATATCTATATATGTATGTATCTATTATATCTATATGTATATACATATTCTATCTATCTATCTATATATCTCTATCTATCTGTACATACCTCTCTATCTATGAATATATATATATATATATATATATATATATATATATATATATATATATACATACATATACACACACTTCTAAACATCCATTGCTGTACATATACATGCACATGTAGGCACATAGACTGCCCACCTTTCATGGTGGGAATATCACTTCTGAAACAGTTGTGAGACATACCATTCTGTAATGATATTGCACAGTGTTGTGCAGAATGCATAATGCTGTCCTCAGGCTGTATAGCTGTAGCAGGCCTCACTGGCTCAGTCCCACAGAAGTTCACCACCACATGACATATACCTGCACTGCATGCTGTTTTCAATGCCACACACTACAACCTACATTGATATGTGCACATAGCGACCTTCAACTACATATGTATGCCCAGCCTTCACTAACAGTATGTCCCTTGCCCTATGCACATCTGCATATACATATAGATACAGACTGCTAACACATATGGAGGGATACAGACTGCTAACACATATGGAGGGTTCACAGTATGTAGATTATTAGATTATGTAGTTTACATTACCTTTGTCTCTGACAGCTTTTTTCTGCTGGCTTGCTTGCTTTTTATTTGATCTCTCTCTCTCTCTCTCTCTCTCTCCTCTGTCTTTCTCTCTCTCTCCTCTCTCTCTCCCCCCCCTCCAGTTGCTGTGGATTGGCAGTACAGGCATTGGTGGCCAGCATTTAGTAATTACATGCAGCCTGCTGTGTGGTAATTGCAGTTCTCACTGTGATTTCAGGACACTGCTATAAAATGATAGGTTAGGTAGGCGTAGGCCTTTCAGTTTTGCATAGTGGGGACCATGCTGGTTTGCTGTGGACACTGTTGTGTGAGTCAGAAGGTTGGTATATCTCTCATATCTAATGCTGTGTTGCAGCCACTGAAATGCATGTTGTACTGAAACCTGACTGTTGCTTCTTCCAGTTCACTCTTCTCAGTGTGTATGTTAGCTCACACCTGCTTACATGGGAGTATGCACTTACCTGTGGGATTTGAGGATTAACTGGCATACAACAGTAGTTCTTGCAATGTGTTGCTATGTCTTTTGTATTTTTCCTTTACATTCACTCTTTGAATGCCTGGTATTTGTCTTTACTGGAATGTCTTGCTATGGCTTTCCTATTTTCCATTTACATTCACTCCTTGTAATGCATGATATATTTCTTTCAGCAGTAAGTTCTTATATATTTGCTGTGGCTTGGTGGCACTTCATGCAGTCTGGTGAGCCCAAGGTCTGGGGTTTGACACTGGCAGGGGTATTTTATTTTGCTGCTGAGCAGTACTAGGGCCTTGTCATACAGAGTGAATAAGGCATTTTTAAATAGTTGTAAGCAGGAAGCAGGAAGTCAGTGGGGACACCAGCTAGGGGTGTGCAGGCTGGGTGTAGGGAAGGTCCATAGCTGCACATTTCTTTAACTGCAATAGCTGTACATATGTTTGACATTTGCTGTGACATTTGAAACCTTCCACCCCTGAGAGAGGGGTGAGGACAACTAAGTATATTGTACTAACAATTATGAATATCAGGCACATGCAGTGCTTGTGAACTGCTATACTGTCATTAGTATGTTAGATGGCTACATCCTTTGATATTTCTGTGTTGTACTCCTACATAAGGGCATGCTTGTGGAAGTAATTCTACAGCTATTCGCAGATTATGTAACAGCAGACAGGCTGATATGCCTGTGTGTTTCTGACACTTGCAGGCCTCAGATACTCTCAGGTATATATTTGACCAGCCTCAGGGAAAGGTACATATCAGTGGGATACACCCGTGATATATTTCAGATATTCTGCAGTCGTGACTGTGGGGTATTTTGAGCATATGTATTACTACACCATTTCTGACATGCAAGTAGTATCTACTTTAACCTATTGACAGTTACCATTACGTGGGATTCCCCACCTTTCTGCCTACTGTTAGTACATTTTACAGGGAGTCAGTGGGGCACAGGTAACATTTGTCTGAAAATCAGGGACATCCCTGTAAATCAGTCACAGTTGGGAGGTCTGGCCTCTTACCTATTCAAATATGGCAGTGTTTATCCTGCTCTGATACTGTGTGGGGTTTGTAAGGTGCTAATGTAACATTATTACCTACTAGCATGGCTGTTTCTCTTCTCACACTAATGTAATGCAATTCCACAAGAATTGCCAGTAAAGATACACAGAACAAGCTTTGTGTAATGGCCTTCCTATTTTCCCTTTACATTCACTCCTTGTATTTCATGATATATTTCTTTCAGCACCAAGTTCTTGTATATCTTTTGTGGCTCCGTGGTAATTCATGCAGATTAGTGTTTCCAAGGTCTGGGGTTCGAGACTGATAGGTGTATTTTATTTTGCTGATGAGCAGACTACAGGCCTTGTCATACAGAGTGACTAAGGCACTTTTAAGCAGTTGTAAGAGGGTTTGTGCGAGTTTGCATGATGCTTAGCGATGCTTATCTACGCTTAGCTAAGCGCACACAAGCGCACACCCGCTGACTACTGCTTAAAAGTGCTTACTCCCGCTAACACCCGCGCTATTTTCTTTTAAAGAAAAGAAAATGGGGAAATAGGAAAGTGGTGAAAAAGGGGGCACAAAGAGGGTAGAACAGTAGGAAAACAAGCTCGGGATGTGCAGGAAGGATGTAGGGAAGGTCCATAGCTGCCCATTTCTTTATCAGCAACAGCTGTGCATATGTTTGAAATTTGGTGTGAAATTTGAAACCTTCCACCCCTGAGAGAGGGGTGAGGACAACAAAATATGTTGTACTGCCAATTAGAATTATCAGTTTACATGTCCAGCGGACATGTGTGCGAATTGGGCAGCTATGTATGGGGCGTAATTTTTTTGTGGGAACAGAGTGCCCTTTTTTTTTTTTTTCAGGTGAGAGTGGAATGTGAGGTACAGGAAGTAGGTATATTTGGGGAGGTAGGTTGGGGAGGTTAACAGACAAGACAAACAATTAGCATACAAGGGCAGAGTATGACACAGGTGGGGGGTAAACACAATTGACGGGGATGGATGTTTGGATATCGCGAGCCCATGAACCCATAGATGGCAACAGTGGAACTGAGATCCCCACCCATGGGCAGTTACCACTGTGCCTTCACAGCCCAGGCTGGGGCTGTGCTGGGGGCTGGATAGGATGGGCAGGCACACCCATGAGTTTCTCCACTCTCGCCTCAAGCTGGCGTAGGGGATCAGTCACAAAACTCCTGATCTCACTATGCACCACAGACCGGACCCTATGGAGGGTGAGTGGAGGCTCTCCTCTGGCCACGCTTGCAGAGGGGGGACAAGCCCCATCCCCTGCAGCGCTTCCACCCAAAGGTGGCACAGAGCTACCGGAGGAGGAGGTCCCAGCCTGGGCACTGGTGCCAGGTGCACTCGCCAGCTAAGGTGGGAGAGGTGGGTCCGCTGGAACCCGCCTTCCCTGTTGTCCTATGTTTAGCAGTATTTTATGGAATTTTGGGTTAGTAACAAACAACACCATTCAAAATGAGTTGTAACAGCATGCATTAGTATTCCCATTAACCAAACACCCATGAATTCTGAACATTGAGCATCAAGCATAACACATGCATATTAAGAACAACAGTGTACATTCCAACAGCATGCAGGGTTGATTGGTGGCAACAGGCCATCAGGTTTGGATATGTGAACAGGGCACATGCATCAACGTACATGCAGATATGTATGAACCAACAGGACAAATGTCCATGAGAATTAATTGTGAATACACATACCCAGTTTGGTGTGGAATGGCATAATTTGTGAAAATAGGGTAGGGTGGAGAAATATTACATTAACAACTTACACTACCTATACATATACTGTACATTCCTAGTAGATGCAGATATATATCCCCTACATGTATTAGTACAGTTTCCTGTATGTAACCTTAGGAATGTTGGTGATGGGGATGTTACTGCTACATTAATATACATTCCATTTTTATTCATATATGTTCATATCTGGCTGTGTTCAGGTACATCATCCTGCTACATTTGATTTATATGGGTCTAGACAACTGTGGATGTTCAGCATTTCATACAACCATACTATCTCCATAATGCAAGGGTACAGCAACATATCCAAATTGTGGGACGGACACAGTCCAGGTTCTGTACTTTATTTAAGACAGTACACTCTTTGGTTGTGGCTGTCTCATTCATTTCATATTATGTAGTGACTGCAGTATACCTTTATTCCAGATTTATTACAGCTTTCTTAGTAGCTTCAAACTGTCTTTCTCACACTCTCTCACTTATTTTATATTTACATTTCAGAATGGTACTTAATTCTAGGCTTTATTAACATTTATTACTGGGTTACAACAATCCTTTCCAGCTGACTCACTTATTTCATATGGCAGAATTTACAAGGATGTATTCGACACTTGTCTATCCTTTGTTGATTGATTACCACTCATTTTCAGGCTGAAGCAGTTATCTGATATTACAATACAGGTGGAAACTCTATTTGAGACTTGTTTAATCTTTATTACTGGATTGCAATACACTCTTTTCCAGGCTGCATCACTTATCTAATCTTACAATACTAGCAGAATCTTTATTCTAGGCTTATTTCACCTTTATTACTGAGTTACAACAATGAACTCTTTTACAATCTGTCTCACTTATATTCTATAACAATACCAGCTAAATAATTACTAACCTGCCTGGTGGCACAACCTCAGCAGCCTATCAGCATAGGCTCGCCAATTCGCAGAACGGACACCTGCAGCTGTAATATAAATGAAGGAATATTGGAACATACCTCTCCATACTATAGGCTAGGATAGCATTTCTTACATATGTAATTACATGAATACTTACTCAGTAGTGGGGCATTGGGCATTTGGCGGGCCTCCTGGATCCAACGGTTCAGTTGGTCCTCCTTACGTCGCTTCAGGTCCACATGGTGGTGACGGACCTGTTCACCAGTCCTCAGAATGCCTGTGGCACTGGTGAGATCATGTGCCAACCGGTTCCACACCTCTGCCTTGTACGCTCCCCATTGAACCTGGCCCTGCATGAGTTGTGCTTCATGATCATGGACTAGGAGCCAAACCATATATTTTGACTCCTCAACACCCCACCTTTGTGCTCTAAAGTGATTTCCCTCTCCTGCACCTGCCATCCTGACTGCAAATGGGTACCACAATCAGTTATGGTGTGTATTCCCGCCTATGGGGCTTATATATGCCGGTTTTCCTGCACTTATCTCTGATTGGCCATTTTGGATATTTATCAGCTTAAAGCAAACCTGCTTTGTCATGGTTCTATTTTCATTCATTCCTATATATATGCTAATACTGTATTTCTCAGTACAACTGTCATGGCTTAGTGGTTCAGTACATTGACTATGGTGCACAGTGTCCCGGGTTCGACCCTTGGCATTGCTTTTTTTTTTTTACTACTGTCTAGACAGGCTAGGAGGTGTGTCTGTGTAAAGGCGGCTTTGATACAGCTTGCCCAATGTTGCCCGCCAGTAAGCTGGTTGGCACTCTGCGCAGCTCCGCGCAAATGGCTTATGCTGGGTAATGCGTTATTTAGCTGTGAGCACTCATATTACGCTGGGTGAAGCGCTGTTGAGCTACAGGCACTCATATTAAGCTTGTTAAAATGCTGCTCACCTCCGGGCACTCATATGCAGCTTGTTAAAGCGCTGCTCACCTACGGGCACTTAAATGCAGCTTGTTAAAGTGCTGCTCACCTACGGGCACTCATATGCAGCTTGCTAAAGCATTGCTCAGCTATGGGCAATTATAATCCTTTTTTTATAAATTATTCTGTCAGATTTCTTCACAAATAGATGGACCATTTCATTACATTTTACTTAAATTATAGTTTATATATATATATATATATATATATATATATATATATATATATATATATATATAGATTATATATATGTCAGGGGATTGTTTCATACATATTTAAATAAAAATTGTGAATGATGTTGTGGGGGCTCGAACCAGGACTACCTCTTCTTTGGCCAACATCTCTACCACTACGCTATTGCTACTTGGCTTAATTTGCATATGTATCTCTTATATGCTTTTCAATGTCTGCTAACTGTGGCTGAGTGAAGGGCATACCCACGCAAACGAGCGCAAATGCGGGCAAACATTTTTGAAATTATAAAAAAAAAAAAAGAAACTGCTATTTTTACGTTTTACACATTTTTCAGTAGGGTTTTGTCTCTGGGGATGTGTGGTGTTGTGTTCCTTGACATTTCTAAGGACTCGCTCGTGGGTGTTTACTTTCAGGCCTCTGACTCTTCTGGGGGTGTGTCCCTTTGCAGTACTTGGCATTCAGACACTCCCCCTACTTTCCTACATGGACTGTGTTAGCCTAGGGTATGATTCAGCAAGCTCTCATGAATAAGCATGGAATGCTGACGTCATACCGTTCAACTGCAGCCTCCGAGTAAGACATATTAAGTCTTACACAGAGGTTTTGTGAATCCGGCCCACTGTCTATCACAGATATAAACTTTATGAATATTCATAGCAGGACATACCGTCTATCACAGATATAAAAGTTATGAATATTCATAGCAGGACATAACATCTATCACAGATATAAACGTTATGAATATTAATAGCAGGAAATACCGTCTATCACAGATATAAACGTTATGAATATTCATAGCAGAACATACCATCTATCACAGATATAAACGTTATGAATATTCATAGCAGGACATACCGTCTATCACAGATATAAACATTATGAATATCCATAGCAGGACATACCTTCTATCATAGATATAAACATTAGGAATATTCATAGCAGGACATACCGTCTATCACAGATATAAAAGTTATGAATATTCATAGCAGGACATAACATCTATCACAGATATAAATGTTATGAATATTATAAGCAGGAAATACCGTCTATCACAGATATAAACGTTATGAATATTCATAGCAGAACATACCATCTATCACAGATATAAACGTTATGAATATTCATAGCAGGACATACCGTCTATCATAGATATAAAAGTTATGAATATTCATAGCAGGACATACCGTCTATCCCACATATAAACGTTATAAATATTCATAGCAGAACATACCTTCTATTACAGATATAAACGTTATGAGTATTCATAGCATGACATACCGTCTGTCACAGATATAAACATTATGAATATTCATAGCAGAACATACCTTCTATCACAGATATAAATGTTATAAAAATTCATAACAGGACATACTGTCTATCACAGATATAAATGTTATGAATATTCATAGCAGGACATACCTTCTGTCACAGATATAAACATTATGAATATTCATAGCAGGACATACCGTCTATCACAGATATAAATGTTATGAATATTCATAGCAGGACATACCTTCTATCACAGATATAAACGTTAGGAATATTTATAGCAGGACATACCGTCTATCACAGATATAAAGTTATGAATATTCATAGCAGGACATACCTTCTATCACAGATATAAATGTTATGAAAATTCATAGCAGGACATACTGTCTATCACAGATATAAATGTTATGAATATTCATAGCAGGACATACCTTCTATCTCAGATATAAACCTTATGAATATTCATAGCAGGACATACAGTCTATCACAGATATAAACGTTATGAATATTCATAGCAGGACATACCGTCTATCTTAGATATAAACGTTATGAATATTCATAGCAGGACATAGCTTCTATCGCAGATATAAACGTTATGAATATTCATAGCAGGAAATAAGGACTATCACAGATATAAATGTTATGAATATTCATAGCAGGACATACCTTCTATCACAGATATAAACGTTATGAATATCCATAGCAGGACATACAGTCTATCACAGATATAAATGTTATGAATATTCATAGCAGGACATACCTTCTATCACAGATATAAATGTTATGAATATTCATAGCAGGACATACTGTCTATCACAGATATAAACATGAATATTCATAGCAGGACATATTGTCTATCACAGATATAAATGTTATGAATATTCAGAGCAGGACATACCTTCTATCACAGATATAAACGTTAGGAATATTCAGAACAGGACATACCTTCTATCACAGATAAAAACGTTAGGAATATTCATAGCAGGACATACTGTCTATCACAGATATAAACTTTATGAATATTCATAGCAGGACATACTGCCTATCACAGATATAAACTTTATGAATTTTCATAGCAGGACATACCGTCTATCACAGATATAAACGTTATGAATATTCATAGCAGGACATACCGTCTATCACAGATATAAACGTTATGGATATTATTAGCAGGACATACCATCTATTACAGATATAAACGTTTTGAATATTCATAGCAAGACATAACGTCTATCACAGATATAAACGTTATGAATATTCATAGCAGGACATACTGTCTATCACAGATATAAACTTTATGAATATTCATTGCAGGACATACCGTCTATCACAGATATAAAAGTTATGAATATTCATAGCAGGACATAACATCTATCACAGATATAAACATTACGAATATTCATAGCAGGACATACCGTCTATCACAGATATAAACGTTATGAATATTCATAACAGGACATACCATCTATCACAGATATAAATGATATGAATATTCATAGCAGGACATACCGTCTATCATAGATATAAAAGTTATGAATATTCATAGCAGGACATACCGTCTATCCCACATATAAACATTATAAATATTCATAGCAGGACATACCCTCTATCACAGATATAAACGTTATGAGTATTCATAGCATGACATACCGTCTTTCACAGATATAAACGTTATGAATATTCATAGCAGAACATACCTTCTATCACAGATATAAATATTATGAGTATTCATAACAGGACATACCTTCTATCACAGATATAAATGTTATGAGTATTCATAGGAGGACATACCTTCTATCACAGATGTAAACGTTATTAGTATTCATAGCAGGACATACTATCTCAGATATAAACGTTATGAATATTTATAGCAGGACATACCATCTATCACAGATATAAATGGTATGAATTTTCATAGCAGGACATACCTTCTATCACAGATATAAACATTATGAATATTCATAGCAAGACATACCGTCTATCACAGATATAAAGTTATGAATATTCATAGCAGGACATACCATCTATCACAGATATAAACATTATGAATATTCATAGCAGGACATACCGTCTATCACAGATATAAATGTTATGAATATTCATAGCAGGACATACATTCTATCTCAGATATAAACGTAATGAATATTCATAGCAGGACATACACTCTATCACAGATATAAACGTTATGAATATTCATAGCAGGACATACCATCTATCTTAGATATAAACGTTATGAATATTCATAGCAGGACATACCATCTATCACAGATATAAATGTTATGAATATTCATAGCAGGACATACCATCTATCACGGATACAAACGTTATGGATATTCATAGCAGCACATACCATCTATCACAGATATAAACGTCATGAATATGCATAGCAGGACATACCATCTATCACAGATATAAACGTTATGAATAGTCATAGCAGGACATACTATCTATCACAGATATAAACGTTATAAATATTCATAGCAGGACATACCGTCTATCACAGATATAAACGTTATGAATATTCATAGCAGGATATACCGTCTAGCACAGATGTAAACATTATGAATATTCATAGCAGGACATACCTTCTATCACAGATATAAACGTTATGAATATTCATAGCAGGAAATACCGTCTATCACAGATATAAACATTATGAATATTCATAGCAGGGCATACCTTCTATCACAGATATAAATGTTATGAATATTCATAGCAGGGCATACCATCTATCACAGATATAAACATTAGGAATATTCAGAGCAGGACATACCTTCTATCACAGATATAAACGTTAGGAATATTCATAGCAGGACATACCTTCTATCACAGATATAAACGTTATGAATATTTATAGCAGGAAATACCATGTGTCACAGATATAAATGTTATGAATATTCATAGCAGGACATACCTTCTATCACAGATATAAACGTTATGAATATCCATAGCAGGACATACCGTCTATCACAGATATAAATGTTATGAATATTCGTAGCAGGACATTCCGTCTATCACAGATAAACACATTATGAATATTCATAGCAGGACATACCATCTGTCAGAGATATAAACGTTATGACTATTCATAGCAGGACATACCGTCTATCACAGATATAAATGTTATGAGTATTCATAGCAGGACATACCATCTATCACAGATATAAACATTATGAGTATTCATAGCAGGACATACCTTCTATCACAGATATAAAGTTATGAGTATTCATAACAGGACATACCATCTATCATAGATATAAATGTTATGAGTATTCATAGCAGGACATACCTTCTATCACAGATATAAATGTTATTAGTATTCATAGCAGGACATACCTTCTATCACAGATATAAATGTTATGAATATTCATAGCAGGACATACCGTCTATCACAGATATAAACTTTATGAATATTCATAGCAGGACATACCTTCTATCACAGATATAAACATTATGAATATTCATAGCAGGACATACAGTCTATCACAGATATAAACGTTATGAATATTCATAGCAGGACATACCGTCTATCATAGATATAAAAGTTATGAATATTCATAGCAGGACATACCTTCTATCACAGATATAAACGTTATGAATATTTATATCATCATGTATGTATGCAGGAGCCTTGCAGAGTTTAAATGCAGCTATATTCCAGTGTGCATGGAGAATTTAAATGCATCTATACTCCACAGTGTGCATGGAGAATTTAAATGCTCCTATACTGCATAGTTTGCATGCAGGAACCATGCAGATTTTAAAAGCAGCTATACTTCATGGTCCCCTTAAACACAGTTTGCATACTCCCTCTACTTCAAATGGTTTCTTTTACTCTGTGCTCTGCATCTTAAAATATAACATGCAGCTATACTTCATAGCATATAGAATTTCTAAAAGATGTATCACACAGTCCTGCTCCTCGTGTTAGGTGAGACTTGTATAAACTATATCTGTCGTAACCACTGCAATCATCTTAATGACATCAATTCCCAGTAATAGCACTCTAGTAGTCCTATTGTCCCACCTCAACAAAGGATGGAGCTAAGATCTCCGAGTAAACTGCACATTTCTGTTATATAGGTACCTTCCTCTATCAATAAGACAAAGTGATTACTCAGATGTAGCAGGGGGCTTATAAGTTGATTCCAGACTGTTTCTTTCTTGGAGAGGATATAAGTGCTTTGTTTTTTTTTTTTTTTTTGTTTTTTTTTAGGTGATATGCACTGCACTACTAGTGTAGAATTATTTATTTTATGGTTATTTACTGTTTTCTCAACCTCTGACTGCCTACAGCCTTTCACTTCATTGCTGTCAGTATCTATAGGGTTAAATAAGACTGATAGTTTATTACAACTTAAAAAACAAATAATTACAGTTGGTCTGTTTCATGGTGCATTTTACAGTTCTAAGGTGTGCCTTTATAATGAAAACTCAAAATTGCATGGAACTTTGTATTTTAAGTAAGAACTAGTTTGTGAAGAATATGTGCTGAGGAACACATTGGAATATAATCTGTTAGAAAAGTTTAAATAAGAGCAACTTCTGCAAATCTTAACAGAAGAAAACTACATCTAATTACACTGGTTAATACTGAAACACACAGCAACAATTTTAGCTACAAAGAGGAGGAATTGAGCCCAAAATCCGGAAAAAAATTCATGTCATCATGATCTTTGCAGGAAGTCTGCCATCATGTGTGCATCCCCCTTATGTACTTCATTTTGGTTCCATTTTTAGTAGAAAAGCAAGCTGTGGTACATGTTTAGATGATCATTCTTAGGATTCCATACATGAGTGTGTATATATATATATATATATATATATATATATATATATATATATATATATATATATATATATATATATTATATAGAGAGAGTTCTTGTCTGCTTACCCTTTTTCTTACATCATCAAGTGTATGGATGTGTGGTATTTATTAAAAGTCACAAGACAAAGAGCAGTCTGACATCAAGATAACAGTTATAATTTGAATATTTAGATGGAGAAAACTACTTTACTTTCTCCGGAAAACAAATGCACTAAACCAGATTATTATATCCCACCAGATGCTCCTCAAAGTTCTAAATGCATAGGAAGTTTAATGAGTAAACTATTTAAATGTGTGCGGCCTGTCACAAGAATTAACATTTCTCAGTCTTTAAAACATTCTTTTCAATAAACAATTTCCATTCTGTTGTCTAGAGTATGTTGTATTTTGTACTTTTTTCAACTCAGATGTGTAAGAAGTAAAGAAGGGCTCATGTCAATGCATGCATCAGAAATGTTATTTAGTATAGAAGGTTTAACATCTGTGGCAGTTACCACAACTAGTTTCAGTAACTCATGTACATGTATACTTGGTATATGTTAAGTCATAGCCGTGTCTATTGTAGGTAATTTATAGCAGCCTAGTCAAAATATTTCCTACCACCCTTCACAAAGAGTACCCGCCATACCAAATACTAAGCTGAGAAAAATGACTCAGCCTTGTAGGAGCAGGTACATTGATCAGATTATTTTCAATGTCAAAGGTGACTGACTTTGCACATCATGTACAGAGTACACGCTAAGCCTCTATCTGACTTCTGCACATCATGTATAGAGGACATACTAAGTCTCTTTCCAACTTTCATTTGAAAAGCCTGTATCCAGTCCTTATTGATGTCACAGTTAGTAATAATGTCATCTCACCCTGTTGACATGAGGATTATATTTACAAGGACATCATGATGTTACATGGAATATGAACATGTTTTCTATAAAGATAAACGCATCTGTTTACAAAGTATGCAAAGAATGCAAAGGTCAAAATTTTCTATACACACAGTTTGGATAGACAAAGGGAACTTGATCCAGGAATAACATGACAGGGTCAACAGACCTTGCAAGAGTATGTGCACAATGTTAAAGCTTTTTTTTTAAATGGACTCAGAGCTATTGTTGATATATCTCCTGCTCAAATATACAACAGATTTAATAAAGCATTAAGTATTTTTCTGTTCTTTAGATTGCATACTTTGACAAATATAGTACAAAATGTGCAAAATACATTTATTAATTAAAAGTGACAAAAAATATGCATTCACAGGAAAATCCTCATGCCTATTTAACAACTAATATGATTTCATTTTCATGGTATGTAAATGGTGCAAATCATAATATAGAATTTGTGGCAGTCTTATAGCCTCTTTGCTCATATTAAACAGCTTGTATAACAACTGCTGCAAGGCAAACCATGTATTAACTGCAATACCCTTTCATTAGTTTGCACTATGTATTTGGTAAGAACTGTTTTCAATCAGAAAATAAGTGCTTTGGATACACAATGAGTCACAGTGTGTGCCGCAGAGCTGTTGTGTTCAACGGTCTAAGCACAGTTGTTCACTGTTGAAAATACTACTACTACATCATTTTTTGAGATTCTCTAAAACTTTATAATGTCAGTATTAATAATGGAACACTAATCTGCCCTTTCAAACTCTGCAAAGCTGTAGAGCTGATCTAGCTGCAGCAGCAAGGTACAGAAAACAGCATTATTCTTTACTAGTATTCAGGAAAGCTTGTTTGAATATTTTTATCTAAAATCCTGAAGAAAACAAAGTAGTTGGGGACTGAAAAGCACTTGTTCTTCTTGTTATCCAACTAAGTAGTCATAAAAAAAGTCAGTGGGAGATTGTTTAGCAGTGCCCTGGACATTAACAGTCTAGTGGCATGGTGGCATGCTGGTTCAATGAGAAATCGGTCTCACAGCTTTAGTAATCAGTACTGACTTCCAGCTGGTGTATGTGCCAAATTTACATATTTTCCTACATTTGTGTGTGTTTTCCCTGAGTGCTACAGATTCCTTCCACAAACAAGCACCTAACTGACTGCACTAAACTGTCCTTTATATGATGTATTTACCTTTTCCCTTGTGACCTGTATCATGGCTGAAAAGGATCTATGAGCCAGCCTACTTATGCAAATACAAATGTTTAAATAAACAAAAAATGTAAAGAGAATAGAATATAATAGAATGAATAAATAAATAACAAGAGTAAATAGTCCAGCCAACAGATTTCTAATGCTTTACTAAATGTATTTGTTATTGTTGTACTTTCTGTACCTTCACTCCATCCTTGGCTCAGATACGGGCATGTAGTACATTTGGTAAGTATTCAGTTAATGCTCCTTTTTAATGTATGACCACTGCACTGACACCGACAGAAGTCAGTACTCAAAATCCTTGTGAAAAGAGTAAGTTACATGAAAGTATAATTCTCTAGCATCTCACTTTCCATTCCACCAGCAGATCATGCAATTTCCTATATCTGCATTATGGAAATGACAGATAGTAGCTGTGTTATTGTTAAGATGCATTCCATATGTTTTAGAAAAGAAAAAAAAATGACATTACTGCCATGGTACTGAAACTGGTATGGTACTGCCTGAAGCAAACTCTCCCAGTAAAAGCAATATGTGCAATGTCTCACTGCTTTTTTAGCTGAAACACAAAGACACGGGAACACAGATTTGATGTTCTTAATGTTTTTTGCTTTTTAGCTAATGATTGTCTATAATGTGTTATAGAGTGTATCAGATGTTGAAAACTGACTTGTTGCCAGGTGGGTAGTTCTTTTTGAACCTATATTTTCATTTTGCTGTCAGTTGGATAGTTCTTTTTGAACATATATTTTCACTTAGAAAGATACAATACAATTGAATGATTATTTTTCAAAAGTCAATCCCATTTCACAGCAAACAGCATATTAACTGCTTGTGAATAGCTTACATTCAGAAGGCATTTCTTTTGAGTCATTAATATAATATAAGCTTTTGACATCAAAAAAGGAATCATTATGCATGTTAAATGCTGACACAAATGTTACCCATGCTTCAGAGCTTTTTGGCTCGCTGTCCCTTGTAAATCAATCAAGTCTGACAGTCACTTTAAGGACAGCAATCTTTTCAATGACACTGTCAATGAATAACATAATGGAACAGTGTCAATGTTCTCTACAGAGCTATGGAGAGAGTCAATTATAAAGAACACTTAATGCAGATGGCAGCTTTTTACCAGAAATGCTGTAGCTGGAGTATCATAATCTCAGCTAATGGTGTTGCTATATACAATGTAAATGAGACCTCAAAAAGCTTTACAAAATTAATTAAAGGCAATAGCATCTAGCTCACATGCTTTCAGAATTTACCAGGCATTAATGAGACAATAGTGCTGTTCCGGGGATCTGTCTCAGTAGAATACTTTAAAAGATAGAAAAAAAAATCAATGTGCACATTCTCTTTCCCAGGGGCTTTTTTACATAGTAATACAAAATTAGATGGACTGCAGTAGTTTAAGGTAACTATTTCACATATAAAGCATCACTAGTTTGTGATGCCTTGTAAGAAAGACTCCTATGATTCTCAGACATTCTTAGGATATTGGTGTTTCAGAAGTATGGTAACTAACAAAGCATGGTTTTCCTATTTGGGGCTAAGTATTTCAAGAGTTTACAGAATGTTTAAATGAAGTACTCAGTATTCTGCCTACTGATTTTACTTCTTGGTTAATCAATGAGACAATCATTTACCCAGACATTACAAATCCAAACTCATGTTTTATGGCACAGATTGAGTATGTGTGTTTGTGTGTGTGTGTCTGGTGGGGGGCAACTAACCAGTCCTGATCATTGCCTAGTAGTTTTTCTCTGAATCTGACACATTCTATGCAAATGCTTCTTAAATGACACAAAATGTGTTCAAAACTTATCACTCCTCACCTCATTTTCATAACATTGATGGCTCTTCCTGGTAGCTTTTTACAATGAAGCACTCCTGACAATGAAAAGGGAACATTGCTGTACCACTGTTAGTGCAAATCCAAGCTTTCATTCACAGCAGTTTCATTTTAATATCTTACCATCTTTTCAATTTTTTATCAAAAATCCTAGTTCTCCTTTTCCACTGACTGCATGTTACCAGGGATGTTAATTGTCCTATATTTGTAAACAAACTGTACTACAAACATCTGACCTCTCACTGTCACTGATCAAATATCCCCACGGACCCACCTTCAAGTCAATTAATTAGAGATGATGTCCTGTCTTCATAAGCATAATACAATGTGCTGAAGAGTTCTGCCATCAGTGACTAGTTGAAGAATTATTTTAACTGACCAGATGTTTTTTCCTTACCTGCTCAAAATATTATCAATAAATAACAGATCCACAGATCAATTCCATCACTTTGTTAACACTCAAAACTTTAGGTTAGGTCAAGATCAGATATAAAAATAGTGATTTATGGGAGGAGACCATTGTCTAAAAATAAGGATTACATATTTTGCCATGATTATGAGGAAGCACATGTAGCTGAATAATAATAATAATAATAATAATAATAATAATACTTTTCAAAGTATGTCAGATATTTATTTAAAAGTGATACTTTCAAAGTTTTCTTTTGCAAACTAATAACAAAATATGTACAGAAAGTCGGAAGATGGTAGTTAGTGTTGTCCTTGCTTTGTCATGTATGGGGCTGAAACTTGCTAATGGAGCTTGCCTATTGCAAATGCATGACACTGTGTGTCTAAGGAAACAGTTCTTGCACTCCCTCTGCTTGAAATGCTTCCTTTTACTCTGTGGTCTGCATCTTGAAATATAACATCATTCCATTATTAATTCATTTTGGCAACTAGTTACAAAAGGCAAACAAAGTAAAAACATACGTTTATGAATGCAGACTAATAAACTCACACAATGTTTACATGAGCATTTCAAGAGTAGTTGGCAAAAAGAAAAAAGAAGCCTATATTCCTCATTAGGATACTGAAACATATACATTTTTATGAGTAACTTCTGACTCTACTGTTTTATCAGTTCTGACTCCAGGGTTGAAGACTTGTGACATCATAAATTACTGGCAAATATTGCTACTTATCAGACCTTGGCAAGATACAGCCCAACTAATTTTTTACAACAATAACTACAAAATAAATAAATACATATTTGTTTCAGAATTATCTGTAAGAATATTGTAGGTCATTTATAACGTTAAAATGAAATTTTAGCACATAAGCACCTCATTCAGTCATTCATGATACAGACATTAAAATGGCATTTTACCACTGAAATAAAAAATAGCAAAAAACATAGCTCATACAGGAGAATCAAAGAAATTATGCATTATATTTAAAAATCAATCAAAAGCTGGAAAAATTAAAAACTAAACTGAAATATTGAGTAAGAATAAGTTTAGGGCTGAATAGGGTATAGTAAGCTTTCAGACTGCTGCCCACCTCTCTCTTCAGCACAGAAATATTAACTGGCTTATGATAAATATACTCCAAATATGAATTACAACATAATGTAGTGATTTATATCCACAGTAGATAAAAAGTCCTTTCTCTAGGTTTCTAATAATTTCCATTTGCACTTGACTTGGGACAACATTGTTGCTTCACTCTCTTTGTAGTATTGGCTGTTTGCTTCCCATAATCCAATTGCTGCCCCAGCTATGTTGTACCAGCATGCAGTGCCATACTGATATTCAGGCCGTATGATCCACTATAGAGTTAGATGTGAATGGAGGTGCAGGCTGGGAGCTCAGACAGTGGATTAGTGTTTATGAATCTGCCTGTGTATGAGTGTAACAGTAAATGTATGTGTCAGTCTATGTGTGGGTCTGTATGTGCCACTATTGCCTTGAAGTAATAGGTCAGAGACAGTACTGAAGTATCAATATGCATGTGTCCGTGTTTGTGTATGTATGTGTGTGTCTGTTGGGTAGAAGGAGGGATAATTACAGAAGTTTTGATTTTGATTTCCATGTTACAAATTATACAGTCACTATTAAAAGATGTATTTTTAATTTATGTTTTGTTGACTGGATTAGTACCCTGGGCTTGTGGATATCTGAGGTAGTATTCATATTGACTTGCAGAAATTTGACCAGGATACAATGGAAATTCCTCTATGATGTATGACACTGCATTTGTTTAGGAAAGTATTATTTTATTATTAAAACATAGTTTATTGACAAATGTTATATTTGCTTTGATTTTATATGGAAAATAAAAGACTAGATCTAAAGATGAAGAAAAAATGTTGGACAGCATTGCTTTGACATGTTTAGTGTTGTTATAGAAAGAGAGCTCCTACAATATCATAACAAACTGTAAAATTTACTGGGAGTATTATAGAAAATTAAGGTTAAGGCTGAATAAAGTCCGTACCATTTACAGTAATTAACCAACATGGACTGGCCAGTTAGCACAACAGTGAGAAGATGTCATTCAAAGATGGGTATGGCTGCCATGAGAAAAATCTCATTATCAGCTCATTACTATGTCTATAGAGACTGAACAAAATTACTGCCTCATCTACCTGAGCTTGTGCTCTTCATAGTAGCTCATGTATTGCACTAGCAAATGCATCCCCTATTTTCGTGCATATACGCAAACACACACACACAAACACACACACACACATACCGACACACACACACACACACACACACACACACACACACACACACAGACACACACACACACACACACACACACACACACACACACACACACACACACACACACACACACACACACACACACACACACACATACATACACTAACTAAACCTTACCAACACACCTTTGCTGAACTTACTTGTACTGCAAGTACTCCCATAGGAGTAAATGGGTGACTGCCTTCATTTTACACTTGTTACATTTTTCTTCTAAAGTAAACTTTTACTCAGGTGAGTGATTCTCTAAATCACTTGACCAAGCAAATCAGGAGCTGTGGATACGTCCTTGGGAAAGCATGAGTGCCAGTAACAGGCTCAATTAACCGGAGTTGCTCTATGTTTGGTGTCTTTTGCCAGGTCCAGAGTGAACTGCTGAGATCCAAGCCATCCAAGGTTAAAACCAAGAAAATAAGTATTTCTTGTGATTTTGCTCCACTTTCTCAACTGTATTTTTTTAATCAAACTTTTGCATTATTTCTGTTTTTTCTGCCTGCGACTGCATAATCATCTGCATTTTTTACTGTACTGTTACCATAAATAGCATAGACTAGATTCAAATCTGCTGAATCTAGCTACTTATTGACACACTTGAGCACTAAACCAGCCATCTTACATTAAGACAAGCTCCCCTGTGCCCTTGTGGTAGAAGAGTCTGGATCCAACCTTGTCTGAGCTGGAGGAAGGTTCATTATATGACTTCCTATAACTAGACTTGCTTAAAAGTGTTCAATATCACCTGTATTTAAGCCACATATTTGCGCGTTGCTGCACACCTCACAACGGGGGTTAGCGGTGCCCTGTATAGACACAAACAGCTTGAAACACTATTTTCTCTAGACATCTGTCAGTAGAACCCTCCCAGTTTTCCCTGCTGCACTACGGGCAACTCAGTTGCACACTGAGCATCATTGTCACACCTATCCACCTCAGTCTCTCAGTCTTCAGCTGAACAACCCTTGCTAGTCCTACCACATAAACTGGTCAAACTAGCCTACTCCCTTCCTCAATAGCACATACAGTAAAAACCTGCTATAATGTGTAGGCAGGTTCCCATCATTTCCCCAGCCAGCCTGACTGACATGGGGATACTGAGGCAGTGTAGTAATTGCCTCATGTATACTGACAATCACTTACTCCTACAAAAAGCAAATACCCTGTGTAAGAGATGTAAGTACACTATGAAATTGGAATCACTTTTCTTAAGTAACAACAAACTGGGTACCAAGCAAATTGCCAGTACACACTCTTCACCTCTCACACAAAATAAAGACATGACACATAGACCCACATGCATGGAGGTACTCACTACAAATCTACCAAAAGATCACAGAACTCCCTAATTTAAATAATGTGCACACACTGCTATGCAAATACAAACCACTATACATAATAATGCACACAACTGTGTCCAGCAAATAAGCTCCTTAGACAAAACACCTCTAAACCTAATATCCTGGTTATAGGTGACTCCATAGTGAGACACACAGATGTTCCCCTCACCAGGCAAGACAAGGAGAAGGTCATAGTCAGCTGCCTGTCAGGTGCCAGGATCTGTGAAATCAAGTCACTCAACAATAAGTATGTTATGACACACTTGTCTCATTGTCCATGTTGGGATGAATGAATTGAGATGTACCTGTCTAGGACTACATGAAAAGAGACATGACTGAACTCTCAGATTATGTGTCCCCTAGCCCTAAAAAGCATTCTACCTTCATCCAGGATGATGCCACAATAAAAAGAAAAAATGATCTACTTCAACAATTAGCTTAGCTTCTGCTGTGAGGAGAAAGACGCTGGGGAAAGAGAAAGATATGAGAGAAGAAAAGTAGATTTAGGAGGAGGGTAGCTAGTATCAAGTTGGAGTTTGACAGGGACAGGACCAGGTGTTTAGAAGATAGTGTTGAAGTTCAGGTTTGAACTGGAACTTATGAGGGATACCTCTTATATTATGTGGGAGGGAGTTCCAGAAGCGGGCTACTGAGTATTTGTATAGTGACTTCCCAATATTTTTTGTTGGTTGGTAGGTGTCTAGAAGATGTTTGTCAGATGTACAAAGATGGTGTTTTAGGTTGTATAATGCTACAATATTAGAGATAGAGGGCTGGAGGTGGGGTTATAGATAACAGTGTGTGTTATATGTAGACGAGGAAGGAGCAGTTGTTTGGGGAATTCAGGCCACTACAGAGACAAGGGCAGGGCAGTGGTGGGATTTATAGGGGAGATTGGAGGCAAACTTAGCTATTTTATTGTAGGCTTGTTCTATTTTGCTGAGAAGAGATGACTGAAGATTAGTAAGGACAGGAGCAGCATACAGAAGACAGGGTAAGAGGAGAGACGTAGCTATGGAGAGTGGAGGAGGGAGAAAGAAATGTATGATTATGGTACGAGAGGTCAAGTTTTTGGTGGGTTTTCTTTATGCATTGATTGATACGTATATCAAATTTTAGTTCATCATTGATGGTGACACCAAGTAATTTAGAATGATTCCAGTCTGATTATGATATTGTTAAGGTAGGTGATGGAGAAAGAGGATTTATGTTGTGCAAGAGTTTTAGGATGGAAAAGTAGAAGTTTAGTTTTCTTAGGATTTAATATTGCTTCATTATCAGTGAACCAGGATTTGATGGAAGTGAAAGTGTCTTGGGTAAGAGAAAGGAGCTCAGGGATGCTGTGGGCAGTGGTAACAAGGGTGGAGTCATCAGCATATTGTAAGAGTGTTGAGAGGTTAGTAGCAGAGTGTAAGTTGTTAGTGAAGATATTAAACAAGAGGGGACCCAAAATAGAGCCTTGGGGAACACCAGTGTAGACAGGCAGAAATGGGGAGGTGACAGTTTGCCAGTGTATAGATTGTAGTCTACTGGATAAATAACTAGAGAACCAGGCTAAAGAATGGGCAGAGAGGTAAAGGTCAGAAAGTTTAGTTAATAGTTTAGAGTGGGAGAAAGTACCAAAAGCCTTTGAGAGATCAAGGAATAGACAGGAAAGAAGTAGGTTGTTATCACGGGATTCAGCTATGGTTTGGGTGAATGAGAGTAGAGCAGTTGTTGTGCTGTGGTGGGCTCTAAAGCCTTGTTGGGTGGGGGATAAGAGATTATTATCAAGCAGGTGTTTATGTATCTGAGAATGAACACATTTTTCTAGTACTTTGGAAAGAAGGGATAGTATTGCAATGGGATGATAGTTTGAGGGATCAGTGGAGTTACCACCTTTATTGAGAGGGATTGTGTAAAAGGATTTTTATTTATTTATTTTTATTTATTTTATATTTGTTAACCGGGATGGTCCGACTGGACGAGGTCCATTTACAACTGAGGCCCGGGGAGAAAAGCTCCACTTAATTAATACAACAGACAATGATAATAATACATAATGTAATGTAAAGACTTTGCTATTCAGCAGTATTTTGTGCATAATAGAACAGTGTGCAAAGAAGGATTATATCAACAATATATACAAGTGAACGTTAAGTTAGTCATCAAACTATACAGACAAAGATCACAACAACATTTCCAAATGCCAAGGGATACCATTTTTTTACTTCCATTTCTACCGAGGGCCTGATAATTGGAGAGAAGAGAGAAAGATGGTGGTAGCATACACTAGGATTAAGTAACACATGGACATAGCCAAGAGCTAATAAGATGACACTTAAGGAAGTTTTTGAATTGTTTGGTATTAGGTGCAAAAGTCACCGAGGGAGGGAGATTATTCCAACTTTTTGCTATACTGTGAGAAAATATAGCTTTACCGGCTGTGTTGTTGGCTGTGGATTTAGAGAGGAGTGATTCATTGGCAGAGTGGAGTGGTCAATTTGGAATGTAGTTAGTCAGTAGTTCCCTAAGGGCTGGAGTTTTTTCAGGATATTTTAGGTTGTTATACACTATGACTAGTTGGTGGTAGGTTAATAACTGTGGCAGCTCAAGCCACTGAAGTTGCCTAAGAGGTATACAATGGTGTGTTCTAAACAGAGAATTTTTTGCAAACTTGGCAATTTTGTTATAACATGACTCAAGTTTCTCCAGGTCAGATTTTCTTACATAGGTGAGAATAGGTGCTGCATACATTAGTGTGGATAGAAGGTGGGTTTGAGCTACGTGACCTGAGCTTGATCTGATAGAAAGTCTTTTTGTCTGTATAGTGACCCCATTTTTTGTGTACCTTTTTAATAGTTTGAGAGATATGGATGTCAAACTGTAGGTTGCTATCTATTTCGACACCAAGCAGCTTGGTGTGGAGAGAGGGTGAAATAACAGTTCCATTATTGGAGGAGATAGAGAAGGAGAGTGGAGTGTTTTTTGATTTGTTTGAGATAAACAGAAGTAGTTTCGTTTTGTTGAGATTTAAGATAAGTTGAATATCTGTGATCCACCTTTCTACTGAGGTAAAAGATTCCTGGGTGAGATGCTGTAGGGTGGTGAGATTTGGGGCAGAGCAGATCAGGCTGGAATCATCTGCATACTGTATGAGTGAAGCCTGTAGGGTAGAGGTGTGTAGATGATTGGTAAAGATAGAAATGAGGAGTGGACCGAGTATTGAACCTTGAGGTACACCAATGGTAGTTGGGAGTAAAGATGATATAACTCCTTGCCATTGGACAGCTTGTTGTCAGTATGGTAGATCATTTTTAAACCATGCCAAAATGTTAGGGGCAAAGGCTAGAGAGGTACAAGTATCTATTAGAATGGAGTGGGAAGCCATGTCAAATACTTTGGAGAGGTCCAGGAATATAGCAGATACAAATTTGTTATTTCTATGTTGGTTAACCAAGTTTGTGAAAGAGAGAAGGGCTGAAGTTGTGCTGTGTGCTGTGGTATGGGCAGAAACCATGTTGTGTAGAGCAGAAGAGATTGTTAGGGTCTAGGAAATGTATGACCTGAGGGTGTAAGCATTTCTCAAGTATCTTTGATAAAGGAGACAAAATGGCTATGGGGCGATAGTTAAATAAATCATAGGAATTCCCACCCTTATGAAGGGGAATAATGTAAGAGATTTTCCATAGTTGAGGGATGTGGGATTCCTGTATGGAGCAATTAATTAAGATTGAGACTGGGTAGGATAGAGAGTCGGCAGCCATTTTAGGAAATGAGCAGGTATACCATCTGCTGCAAGAGCAGTGGGTTTAAGTTTTAAGAGGTATTTTTTTATTGTTGAGGTTGGGACAGGAGAGAATGTAAAGGAAGGTGAGTTGTTAGGAGTTGGTATGGATGAGTAGCTATTTTTGGAAAGTTGAGTTGATAGTGATTTAATGGATTCAATAAAGTGGCGATTAAATTGGGAGGCTATAATGCTATCTGTTTTTGTAGAGGTGGAGGTGGGAGCTAGTGTAGAGGTTTTACCCGGTTTTAGTAGGGAGTTTATTGCATGCCAGAACTTTTGGGGGTTATTGGAGTGTTTATTTTGTATATCTACAAAGTAGTTCTGTTTATCAAGCTTTGTTTATTTTTGATCTGATTCCTAAGGTGTTGATAGTTTTGTCTGGATAGACTAGTGTTATATTTCTTCCAGGTTTTCCATGCCTTGTCTCTGGTTTTTGATAGGGCTCTAGTGGATTTAGTAAGCCAAGGAGCATAGTGTTGCTTAGCTCTAATTTTTCTTACTGGGGCATCTGAATCAAGGATGTTAATAAGAGTAATATTAAAATAGTCCGCTGCTTGGTCTAGGTCAAGCCTGTGTAGTGGCTCCCAGTTAAATTTTTTTAATATAGTGTTGAGTTCTAGAGGGTTAACATTGCGATCATTTCTGACTTGTCTATAGACTGTAGGTTTGGGTAAGTTAGTACGTTTTTGTAGGAGGAAAGTAGGGAGATGGTCACTAAGTCCGTCAGGTAGACTACCTACTTGGTAATTATGTTCAGGGTAATTTACTAATGTCCAGTCTAGTATAGATTCCTTACGGGATTTTTTGTCTATAGTTGGTTCTTGAATGAGTTGAGAAAATCCATACAGGTTGATGTGGTTAGTGGGGTTTTTAGAGTTACAGGCTAGCCGTCAGTGTTTAGGTCACCTAATAAAATTGTTTCCTGTGGGAGATTATCTTTTGACCATTGTAGACTCTCCTCAATTATTGGAGCGTTATTACCTGGAGGGATATATGTACAGAGAATATTGATGCTCTTTTTTCTTATTTAACAGTAGGACCGAACCTACGATCTCAGCAGTAGTAAATTTAGGTAGATGAGTTAGTAGAGGTTGGAGAGAAATTGTATTTTTATAGACAATTGAAATGCCCCCATCCATCTTTCCTGTTCTATCTAGCCATAGGATATTATATCCTGGAGGGAGAATTTCTTGGTTCTGTGTGCTGGGTTTTAGCCAGGTCTTTGTTATGGTAAGGATGTCCGGGGGGGTAGTGAGTTATGAATGCGTGTAAGTGAGGAAGGTTGTTTGATATACTGCGAGAGTTAAGACTGATGATGAGTAGATCTGCAGTGTGTTTGTTTGGGGGTATAATGTTGCTTGGCCCTGGATTTGGGTGAATATCCCCTGAGGTAAGGAGGTATTTCTTTAATGAAAGTTGAAGCTTGGTAGTTTGTAGAATATCTATGTGGAGTTTACTTGATATTTTTCTAGTGTAAAATAGTGACACATACTTGTTACTTAAAAATAGTATTGTGTTGTCACTAAATAAAGAGAGGGCTACAGGAAAGCTTATGTGTGTAATAACAGGTCCAGATTTCCATAATTCTGGGACAACAGAATGGAATGATTAATGAGGATAGAGACTGGATAGGCTATAGAGCTGGCAGCAATTTTAAGGAAGTGGAGAGGTAAATTTTCTACAGAGGGAGAGCAGAGTTTGAATTTAATTAGTTGGGATTTGATAAAGGCAGTGGCAACAGGATGTAAGGGGAAGGTATTAGAGGAAGGAAGACTGGGGGGTTAAAGAAAGAGAAGAGTCACTGGGACTGTGTTGTGTTAGTTTTTGTATTGTTTCTATGAAGTAGTTATTTAATAGAGCAGCTGTTTCAGTGGCAGTATTGAGGGGGAAGGGGTTAAGGGTGGGAGGGGTACTGGGGTAGATGATTATGTTAACGGTGGACCAGAATTTCTTGGGGTTGGTATGTGGGCTGCAGTGGTTGGAAGTGAAAAATGATTTTTTATCTTTAATGATTAGTTTTTTATACATGTTTCTAAGTTCTTTGTAGTGTTGGAGTAGGGGAGGGGTTTTATTTTTGACCCAGGTTTTCCAGGCTGTGTCCCTCTGGTGCATAATTGTACATGTTTGCTTAGTGGGCCAGGGGGCACAGTTTGACTTTACTATGATTTTTCTAGATGGTACCATGGTGTTTAATATGTCTTGAAATATTTTGTTGAAAACAGCTACGTCATCATTTAGCGGGAGGTTATAAAGGAAGGTCCAGTTGAAAATGGACAGTAAAGAGTTGAACTTCTCTGGGTTGAAGTGAGTCAGATTGTGACATACTCTGGGTTTATAGGTGTCTAGAAGATGTTTGTTAGATGTTCTTTGGGTGACTGGTGAGAGTACCTTTGGACATAGGTAGGGGAATGGTCACTCAGAGAGTTGGGGAGTGTACCAGGGTTAAGATAGACACAAGGTGTGGAAGTTAGGATCCAATCTATAATAGATCCAGAGGTAGAGGACTTGTTGGGTCTGGTAGGGTAGGATATGAGTTGGTGGAAGCCATAAAGAATGAGGCCAAGAGAAGGGAAAGAAGAGGATAGTGAAGCCCAATCAATGTTAACATCTCCAAGTATAATGGTTTCATAGGCAATATTTTGCGAGAGCCAGGAGAGAAAGTTTTCAGGAATAGGAATGGTGTCACCTGGTGGGATATAGATGGAGATGATGGCAATTTTTTTATTGGGGTTAAGGTGCCAATTTACGATTAGGATTTCTGCAGGAGCAAAGTTTGGTAATGGGGTTGAGAGAGGAGAGATAGTAAGTTGGTTGGAGTATAGTATGGCAACACCTCTGCCTCTCTTATTAGCTCTGTCTACATGATAGATATTGTAGACTGGGGGTAAGATTTCTGAGTTAGAGATGTAAGGCTTTAACCAGGCTTCAGATAGAGTTAAGGTATGGAGGGAGTTAAGTTGGATCCAAGAGTGCAATTCAGTTGTTTTGTTAACAATGCTTTGGATATTTAAGGAGACGATATGTAGGATTTTAGGTAGAGGAGAGGGTTTTGGGGTAAAGACTGAGGAGGAGAGGTGGAATGAGAATGTGTGAAAGAGGTAGAGGTGGTTGGTCCTGGGCTGGGATTGACATCACCATCCAGCAGAAGTGTGTCAAAGAAACTAAGCAGGGTGGAGGGAAAGTCTACAGTACAGGTGGGTCTAGGTTTATTATAAGTTGAGAGAGACATACATTAGGATAGAATTTCATTACAAAGAAGTTGGAGGGCAGAAGTGGAAATAGGTATGGGATGATTAGAAGTATGTGAGGGTTGTTGTGTGAGCAGATTGTAAGAGAGAGAGTATGTGTTGGTGTAGGGTAATGAAGTGATGTGTAATATGAGGTAGATAGGGATAGTAAGAGGATAAGGGGGTAGTGTGTTAGTGAGATAGTGAGGGGACATTGTGAGGAATTGAAAGTTGACAATTCCTAGAGAAAAGGTGTAATGTTTTGTTAGTTAAGGAAAATGAAATGTAGGAGGTTAATTATGCAGGGAATAAGATAGATTGTTAGAGGGAGAGTATGGGAGGTGGTGTAGTGTTAATTGGAAGTGGGAGTGGTTGGTTGGAGAGGAGAGGAAAGTGGGTGGGTAAGTGGATTGGTTGATGTGTGGTGTGGGATGAGCTCAGAGAGTATAAACCTAAGGAAAGTGGGGGTGAGTGGGAATAGGGGTAGGTTAGGAGAGCAGAGTGTGCCAGAGCATAGTGAGGATGAACGGAGCAGGTTTACCCACCAGGGAGCAGGACAATATTCTATAAAAACAATCAGGTAAGTCAGAGGAGGTGTATGCCTGCAGAAAGGGAATGAAAGTGATCTTAAGGCAGGGTGAGAGAAAAAACAGCTATGGGTCTGGAGCTCTGAAAAGTAATAGCAATTGCTTAGGGATGGCGTGCACTGCTTTAACTTAGAGGGCAATAGCAGCTCAAGTGAGCTAGGGGATGCTATGTGTTAACCACCTACAAGCTGGGCTTTAGAAACACTAGAGGGAAACACTGCTCACGTGTTACATATTTTTATGTGTTAACAGCACAATTAGTGGGCACTGCTAACACAGGAGTTAGGAGTGAGATAGTATATGTACTAGCAAAAACAGCTCCGGGAGATGCAAAAGGTGGAGAGCAATCAAATTCAAGGCAATGCTGCCACCTAGTGGCAGAAAGGAGTTATAAAAAAGACATAGAGGTATATAGAGATATATAGAAGAGTAAAAGCATTAAAAGGGGAATAAATGGCATGGCAATGGGAAGAAAAACGGGTATGGGGGGCTTGGCATGTGCACAGGCTACTAAACAATAGTTAACACTGTAACAATAACAGTTAAAATGATGGCAACAGTAGGTAAGCAACTGCATTACAAACTTAGCAAGGAAGCACGTCCAGTTTGTTTTAGTTGCCTTTTAGTTTGGATATTATTCCTTAGCGTTTGAAGTCAACAAGGGGCAGCAGAGTAAGCTCAACCGAAGAGTAGGATTACAAACTTAGCAAGGAAGTGTATCCAGTTCGTTTTAGTTGTCTTTTATTTTGTATATTATTCCTCAAGGTTTTAAGTCAACAAGGGGTGGCAGAGTAACCTCAACCAAGGAGTTTGATTACAAACTTAGCAAGGAAGCACGTCCAGTTTGTTTTAGTTGCCTTTTAGTTTGGATATTATTCCTCAGGGTTTGAAGTCAACAAGGGGCAACAGAGCAAGCTCAACTGAGGTGTATGATTACAAGCTTAGCAAGGAAAGGCGTCCAGTTTGTTTTAGTTGTCTTTTAGTTTGGATATTATTCCTCAGGGTTTGAAGTCAACAAGGGGTGGCAGAGTAAGCTCAACCAAGGAGTATGATTACAAACTTAGCAAGGAAGCACGTCCAGGTCATTTTAGTTGTCTTTTAGTTTGGATATTATTCCTCAGGCTTTGACGTCAACAAGGGGCAGCAGAGTAAGCACAACTGAGGATTATGTGGCTTGCACACAATGCGAAGAGAGGGGGGCACACTCTCTAATGTGGAAAGATAGATTTAGAAATGTAAATCTAAAAGGGAATGCCCAGCTATGTGCTGAACTGGTAGTAGATGGTACCACTCATACTGCACCAAAGGAAATAGGCAACCTACTAGCTGACAAATTTGGTATAAACATCAACCCACCCTGGCGGCCACACTGGCCATAATCCAAAGCATACCTGACCTTTGCCTAGAATCTCTAGAGATCAGGTTAGATCTGCTCTCTCCAGGACTAAAAATATGCTCTCAGTGGGAGCAGATAACTTCCCAGGATGCATACTAAGCAATCTAAAAGAGGACGTACTGGACCCACTTAACATTCTTTTAAACCATAGCCTTAGAAATGGCTTTGTTCTAGCAGAATGGAAAATAGCAACAGTAATCCCCTTATACAAAGGGGGGCCTTCAACCGATCTTGGGAACTATAGACCCATAAGTCCAACCAGTCTCATTTGCAAGGCCATGAAAAGAATCATCATGGACTTTATCAAGAAGGATATAGGTGACCTTCAAACTCTTGATCCAGCCCAATTTGTCTTTAAGTGTAGCTCATGGTTTTTAAACCTAGAAGACTTTTTTGAAAAAGTCACCAAAGCCCTAGATGAAGGTAAGACCTATCTTGAGCTAGCCAAGACTTTTGACACGATCCCTCACTCAAGTATCATTAAAAATCTCTCCCAGATGGAGATTAATCCTTTTCTTACTAGATGGGTGGCCATCTGGCTAACTGTCAGACACATAGTGTCAAAGTGACTCCACCTGTACCAGTAGACCCATCACCATGGCATAACACAAGGATTTGTGCTGTGCCCTTTACTATTCGGAATCTATTTCTCAGAAATCAAGGCTAAAGTAGATGGATATTGGCTTACTAAGTTCACTGATAATTACAAATTGGGTGCAATCACTGAGCCCCCCAACAATGTTAATAAATTACATGAAGGGCTAACACAGACAAATAATTGGTGCCAAAACCATGGTCTAAAACTAAACGCAAAAAAGTGCATTATTATTCCCTTTGGCAAAGTGGAATTCCCCAGTGATTACAGTATTGACAACACCACCCTAAGCTCAAACCCAGTGATGTAAGACCTGGGAATACAGGTACATAGCAATCTGATCTTCAAACTCCAAGTTTACATGGTGGTAAGGAATCCTTCCATGCTGCACACCTCGCATCCACGTCTAAGGATGTTATAACGCTACTGCAACCATCATCAGACCACTAATATAATACAATGCTCCCTTTTGCATGTACCCCACCAGATAACTGCAGCAGCTGAAGAGGCCACAGAGATTTCTCATTAAGAAAATACAGGGTCTCCAAACCATGATGTACATTAATATTCTGAAATCCCTGTCACTGTACTCTGTATCATATAGGCTGCAGACAGGTGACTTGTGCCTGGCCTACAGGACAGTCTCCATCCTTACCCTGATGGAAATGCTGCACATCTGCAAATCTAATGGAACAAGCATCACTCACTCTAAGGATCTTTACCTAGCCTGTGACATTTACAGAACATGCTGGAGAGACAGATATATGTCCCAGAGACTGCCATTCCTCTAGAATAGACTTCCAATTCACATGAAGCAGAGCTTTTCATTGGCCTTATTCAAGAGCAGCCTGAACAAGTGGATAAGGGACTGCAAATTCTGCCCAGGCATGGCACCCATGTGCCTCATGGACAGGGGTAATCAATGTTGACCATAGACTTGCTCTGCAAATTATGTCCACCTAATAAGGACAACTGAGGCAACTTGGGCTTAACATGGCTAGACTTCTAAGGGCTCTAGGGCTATTAGCCTAGTCACCTACTATTAACCTCCTTATTAATTATTCAGAGCTTCCCTGTGCCTGTCTTGGACACAAGACTTGGATTGCTTCTAAAATCAACTGGACCTACAAAGCTGATATGAATATTTTTTTGCACTTGATCTAACTGATTTTGTTGAATTTATCACTGTTTTCAGCCTACACTTGTTATATTAGCACTATTTGTTTGTTACTGTACTGTTCTTAGGATATTTAATTCTAATATTTCCTAACCTCCTCTGGGATTGCAAGAGCTGTTCTGAGTTTGCCAAAGTTCTCCTGAGTCTGCCAACATTTTTCTAATTTTTGCAAAGTTTGTCTCTGTTGTTCTCTTATGTTGTTTATTTTTTTCTGTATTTTGTTGAACATTTCTCAGTGTTAGTGAACTTATTTCCAAAGATTCCTGATATTGCAGAAATTCTGATATTTGCTGTAAAACATTTATTACTGCAGTTGAGCTCAAAACCAGTTCATTTTACATTAAGTGAGTTCCTTTACACTGGTGGGAGCAGAGCATAATTCAACCCATCCAAGTTTGAAACTGCTGGTACAAAGTTTATTGTGTTTTTATCTGATTGGCCTGAGGGATTAACTGTATAATAGTCTTTCATCCTGCTGGTATATAAGCCTTGCACAATCACAGCTCATTGTGCCTAGTATATAAGCAAACCTCTCTAATTTATAATCCTCTGTAAAAAGCACTTTCCATAGTTTCCCACTGTTCACACCTGCTCAAAGAGCTGCCAGTTTGGTTAGAGGCAATACTACTGTAGGTCATCTAACCGTAGTTGCTCACTGTTTGCTGACTTTTGCCAGAGGTCTAGAGAGATTCTAGTGAAATCCAAAGCATCCACTGCTAAAATTAAAAAAAGTACTTTTTGAGTTTTCTTTGCACTTTGCTGACTGTATTTTATGATTTTGCTACCTTGTTTTGCTGATTTTTACTGTATTTTTCTGCACTTTAAAAAAGCTGCTATGTTGCATTAAGTAGCTAGTACATAGCATAGACTAGATTCAGATCTGCTGAATCTAGACTATATTGCTACATTTGAGCACTATTCCAGTCATCTTACATTAGGAAGACCCTGCCTGCACCCTTGTGCCAGAAGTGTGTAGTCCAAGCCTTATCTGAATTGGAAATTACTGGAGGAAAAGCTCATTGTGGGCTTTTCCATTCATAGTTTAGCTTAAAAGTGTTTAATTTCTCCTGTATTTAAGCCTCACATTTGCACGTAGTTGTGCACTACGCAACAGGGTTCATCGGTGCTCTGTATAGACAAAAACACATTGAAAGACAGTTTTCTCCTAGATATCTGTTAGTGATTCCTCCCAAATGTACCTGCTGCACTGCTGGAAACTCAGTTGTGTACTTAGAAGTGTTGCCATAGTTTTCACCTCTAGCCTTCAATAGAATAAGCCCCTTTTTTAATCCTACAGCAAACTCTGTTCAAACTAGCCCATTCCTCCATAGTAGTTACAGTAAAAACCTGCCATAATGGACAGTCAGTTTCCAAGTATTTCTCTGGCCAGCATGATTGACATGGGCATCTTGAGGCTATGTAGTAATTGCCTCAGGTATTCTGACGTAATTACACTATGAATTTGAACTCAGTTCTCTCAAATAACAACAAACTGGACATCAAACAAGTTGTGAGCATACACACATCACCTCTCACACAAAACAAGGTCACAACACATAAACACACATACTTGGTGGTACTCAATAGAAACCTATCAAAACATCAGAGACCACCAAAGCACAAACCAATTGTACACATTGCAAAGCAAATGGAACACATACCAGTGTCTCTGCAAATACGTCCATAAGGTAAGACACCTCAAAACCAAATGCCCTGGTCATAGGTGACTCTATAGTGAAACACACAGATGTTAACCTCACCAGGCTGGACAAGGAGAAGGTCATAGTCAACTGCCTGTCAGGTGCCAGGATCCGTCAAATCATGCACACACTCAAGTCACTCAACAACAATTGCTGTTATGACTCGGACATTGTACATGTTGGGGTAAATTACTTGAGACGTACCTCTCTGGACTATATAAAGACTGACATGACCAAACTCTCAGATTATGTGTCCCAAGCAGGTATCTTCCTACTCCTAAGAATTATTCTACTTCACCCAGGATGATGCTATAATATAGACAAAAATGATTGACTTCAATAATTGGCTTAGCTTCTGGTGTCAGTTCAGGGGGATCCAGTATCTGTCAGCCTGGGAATACATGGTTGATACACCACACTGCTTTGCCAGAGACGGTCTTCACCGATCTTGTGTAGGATTTTGGGTACTGGAAAAGTTGCTTGCCTCCCCCACAGTGCATTTTTAGGCAATAGTAAAACAACAAAATTTCTGAAGTAAAAAAATCCATTCGAGACAAAGTCAATGCTTAATGCTAACAGCCTGAACAGGAAACTGCACTCCCTGGAAGCACTCCTCACCATGGAAGATGCTGATATCTGTGTAGTCACTGTGCCATGGCTCAAGCCCACAGAGAGCACCCCAGCTTTACATACCCCAAAATGAGTGTGAAGGAACCAAAGGTGGAGGTCTGTCCATCTTTATTAAAGCCAAATACACATTGAGACTGCTTAAACAGCATGACTCTCTTGAGCTACTCCAGGTCCAACTAACTGTAGGTAAAACACCCTACCACATCATTGCTAGCTACAGGTCTCCCACCATGAACCAAGAGAAGCACATTGACTACCTGGACTTACTAGAGTCACTCACTATGCAACCAAACACTTTGGTAATGAGAGATTTCAACAATCCTTACATCAATTGGGCAACATACACGAGTACAAACATGTCAATACAAATGCCCTGGAACAGCTAGTCTGCACCCCCACAAGAGGCTAAAATGTCCTAGACTCAGTACTAACCAGCAGAGGGGATCACTGCACTACCCCCTGTGTGTTGCCCTCTTTGGTAAATGTAGACCATAAATCTGCCTCATTTGAAGTAACAATCAGACCTGACACCCCCACAGGAGCAAACAACTGAAAAAATTCTCCAAAGCAAATTTCAGCTCCTCAATGATCCTATTCAAGTGCAACCTAGACATTTTGATGGGAGACCATAAATTCACCCCAGGGAGGTGCCTATGTCCCTCATGCACAGCGGCAGTCAGTGCTGATCATAGACTCATTCTGCAAATAATGACCATCTAACCAAGGTCAGTTAGGGAACATGGGTATAACATGGCTAGGCTTGTAAATGCTCTAGGGCCATTAGCTTAGTAACATCCTATGAACCTACGAACGTATTGAACTATGAACATTAGCCAATCTTCTTGCCTGTTGCATTTGTGTGCAGCTTCACTAATGAGGCTGCTCTGTAGACTGATATTCCCATGACAGGAAAACCTCAGCAATAGAACATTCTCTGAATTTAAAAACCTTAATGCAATGTGGAAACCTTTCAAGCTAGGGCTTTCACATTACTGTAAGCCTTTCTGAATCTCAGGAGAAAGTGCCAGTACTAGCAAGAAGAGTAGGGAATAAAAGAAAATAAAACATAACTTATTATTTTGTCAATATGTGAGTTTGTATATATTTAGAAAGTTTCTTATGTTGTAAAGTGCGGCTTTGTAATAAACTATCCATTCTCTTTCTCCAATAAATTTGGTGGGATCTTTTTATATCCACAAAATCAGCCATCAGCTAAGGCAGGTGAGCTCTTAGTTTAACATTTCATCTAAAGAATGACATCTAATTTCAGGAGTGTTGCGCTCTCCAATATGCCATACTACAGTGCAACATACTGGAGAGTGTCCTGCAGTGTCAGTACTGGAAAATAAATACGGGTGCCTGGAGTGAAAGCAGAACTCACAGTTTCCTGATCTTCCAACATAATAGATGAGTGTGCTATTACATTACTGACCAGAGTAAGGCAAATCAAAAGACAGAAGTTTTTTTTTTCTAACCACAGAAACGTCAGTCTTCTGTGCACATGAGCTTCTGGCTGAGTTTTGTAATGATCTTCCCGCTTGCACTTTAGGCTTTCTCTAGAAGACATGTACTGCTACCTCAAAAGGTGAGGGTATCCTTCCTTCATGGAAGCAGTTGTTCATATTCCCTGTATTAAAACTGGGTAGGATTTTTCTCTCCCATCTAGTTAGCACTCAGTATCCTTATTAAACGTTCATGCTGCATTCTGTAGGGGAATTTGAGCAGAGCAAGTCACTCTTGTTCTGCCTTCTTTAATACATTCTGATTAGGTTAATTTTCTGAGGGGAAGAGCTTTATGGCATAATATGCTAGGATCTGCCCTTTGGATGCAGAGGGGGGACAAGATCACCTGCCAGCATCCCCTATTTTGCTGGATGCTGAAAAATATTTGACATGCTTCAATGGCATTACCTGTTTTCTGTTTTGTGTCCGTTTGCTTTCCCATCCCATTTTATTCAACATATTAGTTTTTTTTTATTCTATATCTACAGTCAAAATTGGTTCATTCCTTCCTTTCTAAAATGATACCTCTGGAAAGGGTTCAGGAAAGACAGCCAATTTCCACCATTGCTTTTTATACTAGCCATTCAACCTTTAGAGATTAAACTGCAAGACATCTTTGCTGGCTCCCCTTCTGATAATCCTTCCTGCATTTGTTAGGCAAGATTGTGCTATTTACTGATGACCTCTTACTTTTTCTCCATGCTCCTGAAATCACTGCCCCATCCATTTGTAATGTATTGCAAAGCTGGTAGACAATTTCAGGGTATAAAATTTACCGCTACTAGCCCCAAAAATGCTTCAATATAATTATGTTGTTAATCTTTCTCATTTTAAATATTTATGGACACATATTGGCCATACCTTGGTTCTAGTGAGGGATCTTAATCTACAGGTTATTAAGAATATTATTGAAGAAATCCTTACTGCATGGAGTAAGTGGAGTCGACCTTTTGAATTAAAGCTTCAGCTTCTTAAAATGCCCCACTATACTAAGATCCTTTATATCATGCAGGACCTCCTATGTATATTGCCCTACCTGAGTTACTCAAGTGGGATACTAGACTAAGCCAAATATAAAGGCAGAGAGGTAACTAAGGCTTCCAGCCATGTCACCGTGGATAACGTATAAGCACCAAACAATAAATAATAACCAAAAATTCGTATCCAACAGTGTAAATCCCCCTCTGTTCAGAAACCAAACAGTAAAGAACAAGCCAAATATAAAGGCAGAGAGGTAACCAAGGCTTCCAGCAATGTCACCGTGGATAACGTATGGGATACTAGACTGTTGAGGTTTCTATGGGTCCCCAGTGTAAAGCATGACCTAGTAATTTTTCATTACTAGCCACAAACTTTAGGTGGAATTTGGCTGTATAGTTTATAGTTGGCCTATAGGTTTATAGGTTCATAGGTAAGTACTAGGCTAGCTTCCCTTGGGGGACATTTTAAGACTAGCTAGTTTCCATTTGTGTGCTTGAAATAACCAATCCCATTTGGTTATAGATTGATCTTGCCCATCTCATGGTCGATATTTATATATTACCACTAATAAGAATAATTGGGATTATACTATAGATAATTTGAGTGCACCCAATGAGATAATGCATTTAAGAACTACCTCTGTCCTTTAGGAGTACAAGAGGCAGTCCTGGGGTAAGTTTTCTGTTTCCCATCTGTAGATATAAATTGTGCTTAAAAATGGACTGGGATGATTATTGTATTATGTGGATGAGGAATCTGTTCCACAGCAGAGGTATCCTATGCAAAATATATCTATCCCTCCAAACTGTTTCGTTGACATGCAGAAGAGATTTAGATCCCTGGACTGAGTATTTCTGATGCCATTTGACTTGTTGATGTGCAATACATCCATCGCTAATGGGTTTGAGGATGCCTTGTATGCCAGCCATAGGACACCTAATAGCAGTCTGTAGGATACAGAGTATAGTTACAGGGCTTTGAGTCAGTCCATGTAGGACATGTTGTTAAGGTCTTGTATCCTTTTAGCAAAGTATCTCTGTGGGTGTTCCATTTGCTGCATTTGTCTGGACAGATACATGCCAAAGGGGGCATTGTATTCAATGAATGGCCTAATGAGGGCAGATTAAAGAGGGACAATAACATCCCTAGATCTAGACACAATCTCTTTGTTTATAAGCTGTGCAATTCAAAAGGACTTTCATACATTAGTAGACACATAGTTCAAAAATTAGGTCACTGTCCACATAAGTTCCCAATTTCCAAACAACTGGATCAAATCTAGGGGTGGTGTTGTCAATATGGTACTTCCCTGGGGTAGATGACTTTCCAAAGGATACCATAATGCTTTTTTTGGCATTCTGTTTCAGACTATGATTTGACATCAGTTATTTATTTGAGACAAACCTTCTTGCAGAATCTCTAAGTCATCTAGGGATTCAGTAGCTGTACCAAGCTTACAGTTATCTGCAAATTTAGTCATCCAGAGCCCTTTGGTATTGGCTTTTACTTCAGAAAATTAGATGCCAAACAAGAGAGATCACAGTATAGAACCCTAGGGGTCTCCACTGGTGAGTAGTCTCGTTGTGGAGGTAATGTCCCATATTTTGATTATCTGCATTTATTTATTTTATTTTGTTTTACATTTGTTAACCGGGAGAGTCCAACTGGATATAAGTACATTTTCAGTGGAGGCCTGAGGAGAAAAGCTACAAGAGATACATTTTATAGTTAACAGACAATACAGACAGTACATTAAATGCTAGTAAATGGCAGGTTGCACAGATGTTAGCATATGACAATCATATGGAACTTACTTTGAGACATAGTAGAGCAAAATGAAAGGGAGCACATTGGACATTGTTCATGAGATACATTTCTTTCACCTCTAGAGAAGCTGGAAGCACAATTAGTCCTACAGTCTAAAGTTAAAGCAATACTACTGATTTTATAAACATTATAGGTGTGTAGCTAAACTATGAATCTAGTTGATAATAGCAATATAGTGTGTACTAGCCAGGGGTGAGACAGGATCATAGTCTGTTACTCATGAAGTGATTTTTAAGTAGTTTCTTGAATTGGGTTGAGGAGTTGTTGCCTGTTACATGGGCAGAAAGGGAGTTCCAGATTTTAGAAATATAGTGGCTGTAGACGGATTTTCCTGCCTCGTTGTTAAGTTTGGTAATCTTAAGGAGGTTTTGGGTGCTAGATTTTAAGGTTCTGGTAGTGGTGTAAGGTTGAAGTAGTTGTTGTAGAGCTGGGGTGTTGTCTGAGTGATGTAATAATTTGTGTGCAAGTGATAGTTGACTGAATTGAAGTATTAGTGGGAGTTCTAACCAACTGAGTTTTTTGAGGCATTCACAGTGATGGGTTCCAAAGGTAGAACCTATAGCAAATCTAGCTGTCTTATTATAACAGCTGTCAATTTTGTTTAGGTCAGTTTTGCAGAGACTGGTAAGCACAGCGGAGGCATAGATTAAGGTGGATAATAGGTGTGTCCTGGCTATTGTTATTTTGGAGTGGTTGGAGAGAAATTGTTTCGATATAGTAGACCACATTTTTTATGAACTTTTTTTGTGGTTAGGGAAATGTGCAGGTCAAATCTAAGGTGAGTGTCAATTTCCATGCCTAGCAGTTTGGTGTGATTGGTAGGGGTAATGGTGGTAGTGTTATTTGAGGAGATTATAAAGCTATCTGAAGGGGGTATGGATCTGTGGGAGCTAAAGAGGAGTAGTTTTGTTTTAGCTGGGTTAAGAATGAGGTTTTCCTTGGTGATCCAAGTTTTGGCTAGGGAAAAGCATTCTTGTGTTTGGGAGAGGAGGAGGTCTAGTGTCTTGGCTGTGCATATTATGGTGGTATCGTCTGCATATTGCACTATTGAGGCTTTGGGAATGTTGGATGGGAGTTGATTAGTAAATAGGGTGAAGAGCAATGGACCCAGGATGGAGCCTTGGGAAACCCCTAGGAAGACAGGCAATATGGGAGAAAGTTGGTTTTGCCATATTACAGCTTGCTGCCTACCATCTAGATAGCTCTTAATCCAAGAAATAGCAGAGATACTAAGGTTTAAGGTGGGTAGTGAGTGAAGGAGCTTTGCATGGCTGACCATGTCAAAAGCTTTGGATAAATCTAAGAATGTAGTAGATACAAGAAGTCCGTTATTTCTGTGATTATTGATGATGTTAGTAAATGAGGTAAGTGTGGTGGTGGTGCTGTGGAAGTGTCTAAAGCCATGCTGCTGTGTGGATAGTAGTTTGTTTTCTAGAAGGTACTTCATCAATTGCATGTGCACTATTCTCTCAAGAAGTTTTGATAAGGGGGTTAGTATAGCTATAGGGTGATAGTTATTGGGTTCAAGAGAGCTCCCTCCTTTATGCAGTGGAATTACATAAGATATTTTCTAAAGCTGGGGTACTTTACACTCAGAGATGGATCTGTTTATTAGGATGGAGACAGGATAGGCTATAGCTTCCGTGGCTAGTTGAAGGTATTCAGTGGGTAGTTTATCAGCAGCTAGGGTGGTCGGTTTGAGTTTTAGGAGTAGTTTTTGTATGGTCTTCGTAGGTACTGAGTTGAAGCTGACATTGAGCCCATTGATTAATATTTCTGGTTGAGAGTTTGTTGTTGCTGAAGTGGGGTTGTTGGAGCTAGTTTTTGGTTATTTGCAAGGGCTTGGATTGTTTCTGTAAAGAATTTGAACTCTGTGGGGATATTGTCTTGGTTATTTACTGTTTTAGAAGTGGGAGAGGATGTTTTCACTGGTTGTAATACAGAGTTGACTGCTGCCCAGAATTATTTTTGGTTGATTATATGTTTATTCTGTATATTTTGGGAGTAGGAGATTGTGTCTGTTTTGATAAGTTTTTTGGCTTTGTTGCTTAGTTTAATGTATTTTTGTTTATCTAATTGAGATTTGCTTTTGTGAAAGTTTGTCCAGGCTTTGTTTCTATTTTTGAGGAATGTTTTAGTATCTACAGTTAGCCAGGGGGCATGTTTGGTTTTAATTCTAGTGGTTCGGGGGGGCATGATGGATAAGTATATTTGTGATTGTATTGAAGTATATTACTGCTTCATTGAGGTCTAAGTTTTTAGAGAGGTCCAGTTACACCTTTTTAGGTCATTGTTAAAGTTGGATAGGTTAAAATATTTTTTGTTCCTAATTTCACGCACAGTTACTTGGGTCAGTTGGGGAGTTTTACTTCTTATTAGAAATGTAGCTTGGTGGTCGCTGAGGATGTCTGGCAGACACCCAGCTAGGGATATTTGGGAAGGATGGAATACAAGTATCCACTCCAGTATGGATTGATGTTTGGTTCTTTTGTCCATTCTAGTGGGGGAAGTTATAAGTTGGGTTAGTCCATGTAGGTTGACATGGGAGAGTGGGTTTTGACTGGAGTGGTTGTTCCAGTCAATGGTAAGGTCACCTAATAGGATGTTTTCTTGGGGAAGGGCATTAGATATCCATTCTAGCAGAATTTCTGTAATGGAAATATTGTTGCATCCTATCTTTGACCCAGATGGTAATCTACTGGGGTGATATAAAGGTTTCTTCCCAGTCTGTTTAGCTATTCTACTATGTCTGAGTTGGCAATTGTGCCAAAAGCTTTGGCCAGGTTATGGTAGGAGGTGTGTACCTTTTTGCCCTCATCCTTTGCTTTGTTCATCTTTTCAAAAAATCCACCAGGCTGAGTAAGTATGGCCTGCCCCTGACAAATACAAACTGAGAGGGATCTAGTGCTTGGAGGTTCCCTATGTCCTGACTGATTAAGTCTAAACAACCACCAAGGAAGAGTAAGCGACTAAATTTATTATATAACAGAAACAATAATAAAAATAAAGATGTGCACAGTAAGCATTTTCACTACTAAAAGTAGCTTCATCAGATTATTACAAATGTGCATAAACATCATGAATGAAAAAACATCATTAGTCAATCAAAATACAATTTACAAACACACTCCCTCAGATAAAAGACTTACTAACCAATGAGAATACAAGTTAACAAACCCTCAACATAACTCAAGATCTCATAGTTGTTACACAAATATCCATCAATAAAACTGTGATAAACATAAAAACTACTTATTAAAACATTAATGATATTAATGGAATAAACCACAAGCTTTTGATATAGGTTTAATAGACACTTTCCCATTCACTCCTGGATAGGTGTCAGCTAATAGCAAAACTATCCAACGTAATTAAGCACATTCAGTCTTATTAATTAAATCTCCACCCCTGAGATGTTCTCTCACAATCTCTAGAACTGTAACCTTAAACTTATAGCCAGAACCACTCATAGCAGCATGCTTAGCCAATGCACTATTATCAACTATTTAACAACTCAATTCCTACTGAATGTGCTTAATGTTTATTCCATTAATATCTAGCATGGATATAAATAGAGGTCGCTCTGAGGGAGATTTATATATCAGAGAGAACTCTATGCTGGAATAAAAAATCGGTCCCCCATGAGGGGCAGAGCACTCGTTGCTCTGTTCAAGAGAAATCTTGACCTGTGGATGGATCGAGATCGGTTTACCCTAAATCATCTCATCTCTGCTGCACTGCTGACAGACAAACAAACAAATGGGCACAGTATTTTTTTTATATAATAGGTGCGTGCCAAAAAAACTTTGGGCTAGTCTTAAACCTAATGTAACCAATGTGTTCCAATATTCTTTCTTTTAAACTTCAATTAGTTTCCCCACATAGTAAGCTTCACATAAATTACATTGAGCATAGTAAATCATGTGCCTAGTCTTACAATCAGTGTAAAAATTAAAATCAATCCTACGCTGAGTAACTGGACATAAGATGGAACTTGTAGACCAAATAGAAGCACAACCCGAGCAACTCCTACTGGGAAATGTACCAAAACAGTCTGAATTACTGACATTGATATTGCTATTTCCAGAGCATCTATAACATAGCTCTCGCTTCAATGACCTGTTATTCATAAAGGCAATCTTTGGCGTGGAACCAACTATTTGACTGACATCTTCACTTTCCATCAAAATTGGCCAGTGCGTCCTAATAACATGGCATATCACAGCTGTCTCACTAGAATAAGTTAGTAATAAACGTGAACAGCATTGCTATAGCAAAGGAGGGGCAAGGTCAGTGTCTGTGCTATGCTCACCAACATACGATCTGGTCTGATGAAGCTGCTTTTAGTAGTGAAAGCACTTACCATGCATATCTTTATTTTTGTTTCAGTTATATAATAAATTTATTATCTCACTCTTCTGTGGTGGTCGGATATTTATTTCCTCTGGTTGATTGTTTGCTTTGATATTCTGACCTCTGCCTTAGCTTTATCTTTGCTTTATTTTTGATTAATTCTATGGTAAGTATTTACATGGCTTTGCATACCAGGCTGGCCAGACTTATGGGTCTGTAATTGCCTTGGTCTGTGGAAGGTCATTCTGACGTGTGAATATTTATATGCTATTTAACATACATCCAGGAATATTGTCAGGACCCATTGATGCAGTATTTTTATCTTTTGATAGCACTTTTAGGACTTGGTTTTGTAAGATAGCTGGATTTGAGCCAGTTTCAGGTATATCTTGAGGGACAGAGGGAGGTGAAAGAGTGGTAAAGTTAGAGCTAAATTTATTGTCTAGGTAAGGTAGGTTATGCACAGAGATTGCTGAATTTGATAAATAGGAAGTATCTGGATTAAATACTTATCAGACCCACTGTAGTTCAAAATATTCTTTATCTGGGCCTCACAAATATTGTTTATTCCTGTTTCAACTCCCCTACTCCCTCCTTCTCCAGTTATGTCAGACCATAAACATAGGACATTTACTCTCAGAGTCTCCACAACCCTGTAACAACTGTCTCTGTATTTAAGGACTTCAAAAGAGTGAACATTCAGCAATTACATGATGAAATCTCTAAAATTTATTCATGACATCACTACTGTTGACTCCATCACAGCAACCAATGTCATAGGTTCATAGGTTCATAGGTGTCTACTAGGTTAATGGCCCTGGAGCCTTTACAAGCTTAGCCCATAGGATTATCCTGGCATCGTGCCACCCAACCTTAGTTCCCAGTGCTTCTGTTAAGCAGAGTCAGTGGAGTGATCCTGGGGGTGAATTTTCTATGTCTCATTCACTCATTAAGATTCCTCTTGAAGAGGCCCAGTGATGTGTTCTGTTTGACATGTATGGGAAGTCTATTCCATAGCATGGGCAGTATCTGGGTTATGAACCTGTCCTTCCAGTATGTTCTGTTGATTGTGGTAATGAGGTTGAGGTTTCTGGAGTGTGTAGTGTGGAGGGATTGGGATTTCTTTAGATGTAGCATTTCTAACAGAGCTGGGACAGACATGACTTTGTATGTCAAGCATAGATCGCATCTAAGTAGGCAAAATGAGAAAGGGAATAGTTGCAGTTTTTTGAGTCTGTCCATATAGGACAAGTTGTTGTGGTGAAAACATATAGGCAAGTGTTTAAGGCCTAGGATCCTCTTTGTGAGGTACTTTTGTGGCCTCTCCACTTGCTGCAGGTGTCTAGTGAGGTACATGCCAAATGGGGCATTGTACTCGATGATTGGCCTAATGAGGGAAGAGTAGAGGGAGACAATGATCTCTTTCTTCCTGGATGCAAAACCCTTAGTAATGAGATGTGCCACACAGAAGGACTTTCTGACCACAGTGGCAATGTGGTGGTCAAAAGAGAGGTTGCTGTCAACCTGTGTTCCCAGATCTCTTATAATGCCTTCTGTGTTCATTGGACTACCATCGATGTGGTAATTCATGGGAACTGGGTTTTTCCCTAAGGGGATGACGACACAATGTTTTGGCATTGAGCTTAAGGCCATGGTTCTGATACAAGTCGTTAGTCTCAGTGAGGCCTTTCTGTAGGATGTCAACATCACTTGGGGAGTTAATAATGGCTCCCAACTTGCAATCATCTGTGAACTTTGTCAGACAGAGTGCCTTCATGTTGGCCTGGACTTCTGAGAAGTAGATACCAATTAGGAGAAGACCCAGGCCCGATCCCTGTGGGACTCCACTCATGACTGGTCGGCATTCTGACTTGGAGTCAGCTACTTTCACACTGTGGGTTCTATCTATGGGCCAGTTTGCAACCCACCTAGTGATATAGGGGTTGATACCTATCTTAGTGAGTTTTTCTATGACTCCTGAGTGGGGAATGGTATCAAAGGCCTTGGCCAGATCAAGGTAGGCTGTATGAACCACCTTGCCTTCATCCACAGCTCTGGTGACTGACTCAAAGAAGTCGGCCAAGTTGAGCAGGCTTGATCACAGAACCAAACTTCACAAAACTAAACTGTGTGGGATCCAGAGTTTGGAGATTCCCTATATCCTTGTTTATTAGGTCCATGATGATGCATTCCATAGCTTTGCATATCAGACTTGTCAGGCTAATGGGGCGATAGTTTCCAGGTTCTGTAGTCACGCCTCCTTTGTGGAGAGAGATGACTATAGCAGGGTGCCATTCGGTATGGACAAAGCCTGAGGTGAGGCTGTGACTGAACAGAGCACACAGATGAAGTGCCAGTTCACTCTGTAGTTCATGTAGAACACAGCCAGGGATATTGTCAGGTCCCATAGAAGCTGCATTCTTGGCCTTGGACAGTGCTGTTTTAACCTGTGCAGCAGTAATACTGGGTTCTTGGCAATCTACTGGTATTATGATTGGTCCTTTGGGGGGTGAGAGGGGTAAAGTTGGCACTGAATCTGTCATCCAATATATTGGCAATATCTATTGGCTCGGTATAGGAGGTACCATTGTGCAGTAGCTCAAATCAAATCTGAGTATTGCCGTGGAGATTCTTTACATAACTATAGAAGGAATTGTGGTTGTCATTACTATCTGCTGCAATTCTGTTTTCATATCTAGCTTTAGAAGATTTGATGAGGGATCTCAACTTTTTGTTGAGGCTGATAAGGAAGTTTTTCCAGTCTTGGGACTTCACCTTATTCTGCATCAGTTTCCTCCTTCTGTTGCAGAGTTTGTTTATGGCAGGGGACCACCAGATTGGCTTCCTTTTTTTGGAGGAGAGTGTCTTGGATCTATTGGGTATGGTGAGATCCATGCATTTGTGTACGTGTTCGTACAGTGCATTGGTGTACGATTCGGCAGTCATGCAACTATTCTCCATTTGCATGGGTGCCGTGAAGTTAGCCACCTCTGTCTTTAGGAGACCAAAGTTAGCTTTGGAGAAGTTTTTCATGGCAGTTACCTTTGTGGTGGGTGGGAGGATATGGATTTCCAGGGTGATTAGTTTGTGGTCGGATCTAACCAGGGAGGAGCTGACTATTGGTGTAGAGCAATAGTCGTCCATGTTAGTAATGACCAGGTCAAGAATGTTGCTACCTCTAGTGGGGTGAAGAACGAGCTCGTCCAGGGCATTGGAATTAAAAAATTCCAGGAAACGTTGGGCAAGTGTATTGGCACATGAGTAGTTTTCCCAGTTAATGGAGGGGTAGTTGAAGTTGCCCAGTAATATTCTTCAGGGTGCTTAGGAATGTGGAGTGTGAGTCTTGGGACATGGTTGGGGACCTATAACAGGCTACAACCTGAATTGCTGTCTTACCCAATGTTAGCTGCACCTGAATAATCTCTGATGCATTATGTTGGGCTACCAGTCTGGAGGTGTATGCATCCTTTTTGAATATGGAAACACCACCACCTTTAGAGCTTCAGTCCAAGTTCTGGGGCCGAAAGGTGTGGAATGATTTATATCCTGGTAGTGCAGAGGTGCTTTCTGCTGCCTTGAACCAGGTCTCTGTTACAGCACAAATGTCAATGTTCTCCATTTTTAGGAGTGCTTTGAGCGAGTGCATTTTGAGATTTAGACTTCTAGCATTGAGCAGCACGACCCTCAGACTGCATTTGTTTGTAGCTGTTATGGTGGTAAGTTGGTCTTTGGAACACTGCCTAAAAAAGGCACTATGGGGTGGGAAGAGCCTTTGCCAGTATCTGGAAGCCCAGGTGTGACAGATACAGGCCATCTTTGGCAAAGCATCGAGGTCCGTCAATCATGTCATCCCAGGCAGGCAGGTACTGGATCTCCTTAGAATGACACCAGAAACTTAGCTAATTGTTGAAATCAATCATTTTCTGTTTGTACTGTGGTATCATTCTGGGTGATGGTAGATGCTGCTCAGGGCTAGGGTCATACCCGCCTGGGCTACATAAGCTGAGAGCTCCTCCATGTCTCTTTTCATGTAGTCCAGGGAAGTATGTCTCAGGTCATTCACACCCACATGTACAATGATAGATCCATATTTGTACCTGTTGTTGATAGACCTGAGTGTGTGCGTTATGTGGTGGATCCTGGCACCTGACAGGCAGCTGACTGTTACTTTCTCCTTATTCAACCTAGTGAGTGGGACATCAGTGTGCCTCACTATCGAGTCACCTATGACTAGTGTGCTGGGCATGCACTAAGATTTTTATGCCCACTTAGACAAATGCATAGCCCTAGCAGTCCCAACTAGAACCAAATGCATTGGGAAATTCAAAAACACTGTAAGGACCAGTAAAGCAACCCATGAACAGAGATTCACTTGTGAAGTGAAAGATAACTACAAGTTCTTATTTAGCTATGTTAGAAAATTAAAAAAAAAGAATAGCATTGTTTGTGCTCTGAACTTTTGCTTAATGGGGCCCTCCACTCTGATCCCAATGATATTGCAAATGTACTAACAAAAACATTCAATGCAGACTTCACCTAGAAACCCTTATCAAACTACAGTCATCCCAAAATCCATTACACCCCCTGTCATCAGTAAGGAACATATCCTTAAGGTGTTAACAAACACCAAAATCACTTTTTCCATGGGTCTTGACACCATACCTGGCTGCTTAATTAACATTGCCAAACCTCTCTTTAAATTGTATATCCGAAGCTTAGCCACAGGTTATGTTCTTGAATGATAGGCACTGCTATGCTGATACTGCTGCACAAGGCTGGCCTTATTATGGGCCATAGAAATTATAGACCAATTAGTCTTAAGAGTCTGATCTGTAAAGCTATGGACTATATCATAACAGATCTCATTAATTATGATGTTAAGAACCTCATTAGGCTTGATCCACAGCAATTTAACTTTATTAAAGGGAGATCTTGCCTGTTAAATCTTATTCACTTTTCAGGAGGGTCATTCAAACTGCTGATAGAGGTCATGCTGATCATACAGTTTATCTCAGTCTGACCAAAGCATTCAATACCACACCTCATGCCAGAACTGCAAGGAATCTATTTACCTTAAATGTAGATCCTTATGTGGTAAGATAGGGGGTTAGGACAGAGTCCACAGAGTTCATGTAGCAGGTTCCTCTACAGATAGTACTACGGTAACCAGTGGAGTCATCAAGAGTCTGTGCTGTGTCCTGTCCTGTACAGCATCTACTTCTCTAATCTCAAAACTTAAAAAAGAGAGTCTAGATTAACTAAATTTGCAAATGACTACAAACTAGATGTAATTGTCAAAAGCCTCTCAGATATTTGTCCTTTTCAGTAAGAGCTTACCCCACATAATACCTGATGATTGGAGAATGGGGTTGAATCGTATGCCAAAAAAGTGCAGCAATGCTTCTTTTAGAAAATGGCAACTACCCACAACATACTGTACAGATGAAGTTCACTGATCTTTGATCATTATGTGGCAACTGTATTCAGGAAATCCTTCTACTTAGCATAACTAATAAGCAAAGGTAGTTCACTTATTTTATTTAAAAAGAATAGAATCTGTACATTTGCTGTGGACTCAACCTTTTGAATAGAATCTGTACATTTGCTGTGGACTCAACTTTTGTCAATCGAAAAGAAAGAGATATTCTATCTATGACGAGCATAAATATACGCTTCTGATGTTTTCCTCTCGCCCTTCCTTGGGACCTTATACCATTCTGATAAAGACAACTCCAGGGATTCAGGAAGCCATATTTTCCGTGCACGAACAGTGTAGGAGCTCCTGCATGGAAAATGGGTGCCAAACAATTCAGGATAGTGCCGTTTTCACGTGCATGAGCGGTCTTACACTGTTCTAGCACGGGAGACTGGCAAATATGCAAATCACCTCATTTGTTGTTGAAAACCATGCAAATGAAGTGATTTTGTGATTCACCAAGCTGCCAGGCCTCTGTGCTAGAACAGCGTCAGTGCAAAAATGTATTCAGAAAATAAGTGAGTACATTTCTGCAACTGACAAAACGGAGGCATGACAGCTTGTGGAAAATCATGTATTATGTACATTAGACATGCCAGTGGCCAAATATAAGGCCATTGGCATTAAAAAGTGATTAATTATTATGAAAATTAAACTTTTTTTTTGGCTGATCTCGGCTGTTTAAGCATAGGGCAGTGGCACACAAATGGGATCGCGCCAGAAAAAAAAATGAGAAAAGTCAATTTTAAGATAATTCTGCATTTTGCTATTATAGTCAATGGCATACAGAATGTAAACAATACCAGGGAGCACTGGTTGTCAAGGGGAAAGGGTCCTTTTTAGTGCAGTAACTAATGACCTACACACTGGGGTATGCAAATGAGGGGAGTTATACTGAATCACATATTTCTTTAAAGTGTCAGCTTGTACCTAACCGTGTAGGTGCAGCAATACAACAGTGCAAGTGTAAGAGCTGAATGACTTCATAAGGGGGTGTATCATGCTTGCTGTAAGCTCATTGAAGCTCTCTGTCCCGTGTTTGCCCTTAGCTAAGCACAGCTAAGGAAGGGGGTGTGTCAGATGTGCTTGAGCAGTGTGTACATAGCCTAAACGGGACACTGACACTGTAGGGACCTAGGGACTGATACCTCTCTCAGGTTTTAAACAAAAAAAAAAAAAAAGTGGAAATGGCAGCACTGTTTACATTTGAGCACTGGGTATGTGCGGCATGCCTCAGGGCTTAAATAGGGAGGAACTGGGTAGGGGAAACAGCAGTAGGAAGGCAATCAAGGAGGACTAGCATAACTGTCAGGTGGAATGTAGCAGAGTCAACCAATTAGACATGCAGCAGCCCAGCACACTACTTATAAACTATGCAAACACCTTTCAGACTGTTTTTTTGGGGAAACAGCAGTAGGAAGGCAATCAAGGAGAACTAGCATAGCTGTCAGGTGGAATGTATCAGAATTAGCCAATTACACATGCAGCAGCCCAGTACACTACTATAAACTATGCAAACTCCCTACAGACTGTTTTTTCCCACAAACTTTATACCACCAGTGTACATAGATGGGGGATTTTTAACTGGCAAAACTAACTAAAAATGTTAGAGGCTGCTGCTGCTTTACTCAATCAATATGTGCTAGAGACTGAGAGTGGTGAAGAGGAGAATGCTGACAACCAATCCACAGTGAGGAGGAGGAGGTGGAGAAGAGTGTACAGGCCCAGGGTAACCTACCAGGGCCTACATGAGCTGGAGATTGTGGAGCGCTGTAGGGTGGGCAGGGACATTCTACAGCAAATCATCGAGCTGTGCCAGCCACGCCTCACACACAGAACTAACAAAGGGGAACCCATCCCAGTGGATACCAAGGTATGTGTAGGCTTAAGAATACTAGCCAGAGGTACCTTCCAAAGATCAACTGGGGATATCATGGGGGTCTCACAGGCATCAGTATCCAGGGTACTCCACTAGTTCCTGGATACCATGATACCACATGCCAATGAGCACGTATATTTCCCCACCCCCCCCATGAGGCATTAACCAGAAGTATGCGTCTCTTCCACCATGTAGCAAAATACCCTGAGGTAGTTGGTGCTATAGACTGCACGCACATCCACATCAAAGCACCACCTGCTGAGCAGGGTAGGGTCTACATAAACTGCAAGGGCTTCCTCTCCATCAACTGCCAGGTTGTGTGCGATGCCCAGGTCATTATCATGAATGTGTGTGCTGGCAGCCCTGGAAGCTATCACGACTCCCACATCTGGCATTGCTCACAGCTGTACTAGGCGTTTGCCAGGTGGATGGCCATCTAATGGAGGATGCTGGCTATGCACTGGAGCCATGGCTGATAACACCCATCAGAAATGCACACACACCCAAACAAGAACACCATAATGAGGCATACGCACAAACCAGGATCACTGTAGACTGTGTGTTTGGGATGCTCAAGTCACGGTTCCGCTGCCTTGACATATCCAGTGAAGCCTTGGGGTACTCTCCAGCTACATGTACACAAATGTTCATAGTATGTGCCATGCTACACAATATGATCCTGCAGAAACAGCTGCAGCAGGAACAGCATGGGGCAGGGCCATACAGCCCCCCCTACCATTACCAAGGCCAGCACAGGCACAGAGGGAGTCAGAGGAGGAACATCCAGAGCCTGCCCCTGTAGGCAGAAGGAGGCATGCCCAGTATGCCCATGCCTTGGCAAAGAGGCAGCACATAGCACACACACTGACACTGTAGGGACCTAGGGACTGATACCTCTCTCCAACTCGCACATACAGTAAAAGGGATGCTAAACATAACACTATCTGTGCTTTACCATGTATAGGGAGTGTACTACATGCATCCAACATAATCAGCCCTCCAACAGTGTCCGCAGTACTGGCCCAGCAACAAGGTAAGCTACCCTTCCTATCAATTACTGAATGGAGTAGTATGTTCTCATACTTGTATGTATGATATGGATGCAAGCATGCAAGGGAATTGGGTGGCTGAATGGGATAGCAGCAGACAGCTAACAGCTATATGGGCCAACAGGAAAAACATGACAAATATTGGAGTCAACATACTAGGCAGCACTACACAAGGTGACAACTCCCACTGCAGTACATGTCATGGCCCAAATAAATGTGGGTGTCAATAGGTCACACGCATGGATGTCAATGAGGGTCACATACCCACCTCCAGCCTCAACCAGCAGGACAGATGTAGATGACCATAAAGAAAGGCCGAGCTAAGGCCCCCAAATGTTGGCAATGGTGAACAGCCCCCCACCAGACCTACACAGACATACTACAACAGGTCTGGCATTTGCATTTTAGTTCTAAAGGGTAAGAAGTTTGAAACTGAAATTTATGCCTTTAAGATCTAACATGTGTACTCTACTGATATGCCTCCTTTCTGCACGATAGGTCCCAATACAATATGAAATGGAAGCCAACAGAGTAACCAAAATAGCAGTACAATCATTGCAAATGTTTAAAGTCTTCAGGTGTGCACCCCCCCACCCCATAATCCCATGCAGGAATGCAGTAACATGTAAGTTTGAGGAGTAATATCACTGGAGCACAGATTGCCAGAGCTGTCCCAATCTACATTGTTGCATGTGTACAATATGCAGGGGTCAGTGTGGTAAGTTTGTTGTGTGTTTAATATTGCCTGGAAGTGGTCAGCATGTGGGCCTGGATGGTTGTGTCTCAGTGGCCTAGGTACAGTACAGTGGATGACAGGGCCATGTTCCAACAACTGCAGTGCCAACCACACTGCTTCTCAGCTACACCCATGTCAGCAGTTGTACATACTTACTGTCCAGATGTCAATATCTGTCATTGTCAGAAAGCTGGACACACCATGAATGGGGGCCCATACATAGAAACAGTACACAGTTGGAAATACCCTACACAGAGTGCATATAACATAACTCTCAACTGCACACAAGTTTGGAATTATACATAGAGGTTAGCATCACATTAGTTTTCCCTCTAGAATGGAATACTGGTAGTCTGGCCAATCACTGGCAGACCACAAAAGGCACAGTTATAAAGTGATGACAGGCTGCCTGTGTCCACACACAAGCTGACATAAGGGGAACGTCCCAGGTATATTTGTGAGTCGGGTGCAAGTAGCTTCCATATTTCATATGCACCCAGCTCCACCATCAGCCACAGGTTTATCACAGGTCATATCCTTGCTGTAGGGAATGGGTACAGCATGAACCCATCTCTGTATGGGAATACATACATGATGCTGCATGCTGAATAGGTGTCCCATGCAGGTATGTCCTTAGCATTAAGCAGCAACCTGACCACATCCAGACCCATGGATCATTATGAACAGGAAAGATTGACAGGAACACCTCAACCACTCACCACTGTCACCCTAGGGTAATCCACTGGCTTGTAGCCTGGGAACGTATGACTGACAGAATGCACTGACCTGCTACAGATGACCTGCAGCACTCTCAAATGGCCTACAGTCCTCTGACAAAGGCCCATGCCTCACCCATAGTGCCAATGTATGAAATGTCAGGGGGTCCTAACTAACAACCTAACACAGTAAACAGAAAACAAATGCAAGGCCATGGTGACAAATGCCAGTAGCATGCCTCCCCATGTCCTACTGCAATGACTGCGGACTAGGCCATAAATACTACTGGGATAAAGGCCCAACTATAGGGATACAGCTGAGATATTGCTTACATAATGTTAGGAAGAGTAGAGAATAACAGAGGGGTGTGTAAAAGCATGGATGTCATGGAGTGTGTGAAGTTTGAAACTCTAATGTCCACCCATACTACCCCCAACTGCAAATCCATGAATGAATAGCCACAAAACTGCTTGTAAACCATGATGTGAAGGTAAACTGACCAGATATACGAGTCCTGCCTCTGGATAACCTAGATGTATCTGTACAGCTGAGAGGTATGGCCCCAGCAGGATATGGCCATTCCGTGAAGTTGACAAAAGCACAAGAAGGTGATCTCCAGCCAGCATACTACCAAGATGCTGGACCATTTTCACAGAACCAGCAGTCTATTGTCTGTAGCTACACCTCCACAATGGCAGGAGTGTGCCAGAATGTGTAGTCTATATGCCTCAGAATATTGGACTCAGCCTTATTCATCTTGTATTTCCCTGGTAAATAACTGTGAGCAAAGAAAGATAACTGTCAGTAGTTGATGACATGATACATCACAGTGTAAAACAGTACATATGTCAGAAAAATATATGCTACAACCAACCATGTTACACAAGCGGCACAGACAGCAGTAGTTACAGTATTCCCCGTATGTTACGTCCATTGTGTCTCCATATTGGCAACCTATCTACAGATATCCTGCAGAAACAGTTTGCTTGGTGTAGCTGTAGCACACAAAACCCTGAACTGGAGTCCAACCCTTCCTGGAATGGATGCACACACTCAATCTAGAAGGTCATACTGGGCATGCTCCTACACTTAGAGACATGAAGCCCATGTCTGACAACACAGTGGATTACAGATATTGGTTATTCACAGATGTCTGTGCGCACACACCAGATTGTACACTATTAATGCTTCAGACAGACACACACACACACACACACACACACACACACACACACACACACACACACACACACTGGATAGGAATACTCACACATATCTAAGGGCAACATAATATATGTCAAACATACACACATAGAGACATAGGGAAGAGAGAGATAGACAGTGACAGACAGAATCCCATTATGAAGCCTTTCCCACCCAGTACACATCCCATTGGCCTATATCACATGATGTGCTGATGATATTCACTGTAGACATTCCTTTGGCTAGACCTCAGCCCTATAGTCTCAGTGATGCTCATGATAACTGTGTAACACTACAGTACAAATAAGTATCCATGTAGCAGTTGTAATCTCAGTCCTGTCAAATACAAAGCTGTGTTTGAGTGTGTGTGTGTGTGTTTCTAGATTAATGTGGTTGAGGTCATTCACACTCACTACACTTCCCTTTCCCCTCTTTCAGCACTGTTGCTGAAGTCACTCACCTTCAGAGATACCTTTGGACAGCTCTTTACCATAGAAGCTCTATGGCACTTGTGATAATTGTATAATACTAAAGTGTAGCAAACTAGTTAGGTAGGAGTTCTACTCCTGGTCATGGCAACTGTGAAAATGTGTGAGAGAGTTGCGTGTCTTTGTACAGACCTGATTTTGTGGCCATTTGCACTTACTACACTTCCCTTACCCCTCCTTTAGCACTGCTGCTGATAGCACTCACCTTCAAAAATACCTTTGGACAGCTCTTTAACATATAAGCTCCATGGTGCTTGCGATAACTGCATAATACTATAGTGTAGAAAACGAGTTCAGTAGGAGTTCTAATCCTGGTCCTAGCAACTATAAAAATGAGTTCTCATCATGGTCCTGGCAACTGTGAAAATGTGTGTGTTTGTGTGAGAGTGTGTGTGTCTTTGCAGAGACCTGATTTTGTGGCCTTCACAACCACTACACTTTCCTTACCCCTCCTTTAGCACTACTGCTGATGTCACTCTCCTTCAAAGACACCTTTGGAAAGCTCTCCAGCATATAAGCTCTGTGTCACTTGCGATAACTGCTGAATACTATAGTATAACAAACTAGTTAAGTAGGAGTTCTGTTCTCGGTCCTGGTAACTATGAACATGTGTGAGTGTGTGTGTCTTTGTAGAAACCTGATTTTGTGGCCATTCAAACTCACTATATTTCTCTTACCCCTCCTTGGCACTGCTGCTGATGTCAGTCACCTTCAAAGATTCTGTACAACATATAAGCTCTGTGGCACCTGTGATAACTGCATAATACTATAATGTAGCAAACTAGTTCAGTAGGAGTTCTAATCCTGGTCCTAGCAACTATAAAAATGTGTGTGTTTGTGTGAGAGAGTGTGTGTGTCTTTGTAGAGACCTGATTGTGTGGCCATTCACAGTCACTACACTTCCCTTATCCTTCCTTTAACACCTGCTTCTGATGTCACTCACCTTAGAGGTATGTTTGGACATCATTCTACCTATAAGTTATGTGGCGCATATGATAAGTGCAGAATAATGTAGTAGGAATAACTACATATGTAGGGGGTTGAATCTCATTCCTGGTAAGTGTTACCCAGTACACTTCTCAGTGCCTGACTATAGCAGTCCTACAGATATAGTGCCTTACTTTAGCAGTCCTACAGATATCATTCCCCTTAGAACTACCGTTGGCAACCCTAAACCATGTCAGGTCAGTGGTAAATGTGTAATGGAAAGGTCTAAAAAATTGTTAGATAGAGGTTTGAACCTCACTCCTGACAAATGTAAATGTGTGTGTGGAGGGTAAAATATTTTGTGAAATCTCTCATCCAATGCCAGTATTTACAAGGGCTGGTGATGCTCCTCACCTTAGAAGTACCTTGGGACAACATCCATCCTATAAGCTCCGTGGTGTGTGCAATAGCAATACATAGCTAGGTAGTGGTTCGAAACTCAGTACTGGCAAGTGTGTGTGTGTGTGTGTGTGTGTGTGTGTGTGTGTGTGTGTGTGTGTGTGTGTGTGTGTGTGTGTGTGTGTGTGTGTGTGTGTGTGTGTGTGTCATCAGTATGCTCTGTAGGTGTTTTGGTGATTGTGTAATAACAGGATCCATTGTGGGGGTGGGTTTTGCTAAATTATTATATTGAACCTAGTATATGTCCCAATGTCCACATTGCAAGGCCAACAGTTGTCAAACACTGTAGAGGTTGGTGTAGACAATCCACAGCCCTAAATGTGTAGTGCCATGTGCAATGACTATGTGACAGTATGGATTAGTTAACAATATAGGCAACCCTTCTAATACTCAGAGTCCACTCTCCACCCATGAATCATACACGAACACACTTGGCTAGGCAGCAACCCCTATATCAGTAGTTCTCCTGAAAATTGCCTCACAGATAGTACCCACAGTGTGATTGCAGTGGATTCCATGTCAAACCAATGACCAGACATGGCTGGTGTCACACAGGGTATGGACCCATGTCCTCTCATGTTTGGGATCTACCATTCTGAGGTGCAGGAAAACACAAAGGCTGATAATGTTTGCATACAACAGTAAGGTGGGTGGTAGCATTCCCAATCCATGTGATGTTGACATCATGCCCAAAGGCCACTTGACACCTATGACTGCTGTCAGAACCCTGGACTTTACCTCAATGTCAAGAGATGTGCCGCCCTTACCTTTGGGAGCACCATGGCTCACATGAAGTAATACATTGGTGGTAGTCCACTGAACAGTGATGTTGTTATAACAGAATGGGGAACACAGGTTGACAGTCAGCTGCCCGTTGACCACAACAGTGCCACTGACATCAGAAAGTATTTTGACATCTTACATCTCCTGACTTTGTGTTATCCAGCAAGTAAAAGGACATGGCACCCTGTTCCATCCCCTCAGTAGCCCAATCAATGTGTACAGTGGCCCTTTTGCCATGTTCCCCACTGGATACCTGCAACAACTGTAGAGTCTGCCAACATACCCCACAAAGGGAATACCATGCCTTATACACATGCCCCATATGGACAGACTCCAATAACTCCAATGAATCCCTGTATCATACAGTCGATGCAGGTGCAATCACTACCTCAGTTACATAGCCAGATCTCACCAAATGAAGTCAAGAATGCTACTTCTGAAGATACAAGTCTGTCCACACAACATACGCCAGAGACCTCAAGCACACTTCTACACTTAAAAGAACATGCATGTGGGACATGTGTACAACTTAGACACTGTCCATGTTATGGAATATAAATCACATACATGTGAAGCATTGCATATCACTGGCCACACACAACAGAAATCTGGATAAATGGATGGGGAATACAATACACACCCCTGGGGACCACTTCAGTGACTATACTCCTGAGCCACACTGGGGACTATTTTCATGAGGCTTGACGCCAGGGTATTCTCTTGGGCTAGCCTTGTTGAGACTTCAGACCCATTCACCTACTACACACCTATGAAGCAATGAACCTATGGATCTCAGTACTGGAAAATGTGTGTGTGTGTGTGTGTGTGTGTGTGTGTGTGTGTGTGTGTGTGTGTGTGTGTGTGTGTGTGTGTGTGTGTGTGTGTGTGTGTGTGTGTGTGTGTGTGTGTGTGTGTGTGTGTGTGTGAATAGTAATCTCAGTGTGTTTGGTTGATGAATATTCACTGTGAGTGTGGTTATTAGCAATTGGAGGTGTGTCCAAACCACAACACAACAGATGTTGTAAATCAACATATACCTGTGTACAACCCTCAGCCCTATAATCTGTGAGGCATATGCAATCACTGTGTTACCGACCGGGGATGTCTGTGCACATACTGTACCCTGCCTATGACATGGTGGATGTGTTACCACACTACCATACCCCATGGTCTTGCTGCAGGGCCACATCCTGGTGACACACAGATGCCTAGAACAGAAATGGTATACAGCATGTCAGAACACATTCACTCAGCACTTTACTTGTGGGGGGAGAGAGGGTTAAATCTGGCATTGAATGTGTTGCCAAGACTGTGGCCAATATCTGTTGTCTCAGGATGGGTATTAGCATTGTGCAGTAACTCACAGCACTTGTGTTTAATGCTGTGGAGGTTGTTGATGTAACTATCAAAGGCTGCTGTGATTGTTGTCAGTGTCTGCTTCATGTCTGCCATCATACATGCCTGTAGGGGATTCCAAGAGGGATCCAAAGTTGTGTTTGAGGCTGACTGGAGAGTTCAACAGTCATGGGGCACCACCTTTCTTGGAAACAATGTCCTCCTTCTGATGTACACTTTAGTAATGGCAGGGGACCATCACAATGTCTCCCAGTGTTTGGAGGACAGTGTCTGGGTTCTGTTGGCTCTGGCTAGTGCCATGCATTCATGTACCTGTTTGCACATTGCATATGTGTATGATTCCACAGTCATGTGGCTATTTCCCATTGTCATGGGTGCAGTGAAGACATCCACCCCTGTTTTCATGGCTGCAAAGTCAGCTTTGATGAGGTTTTGCAAGGTGGTTACCTTTGTGGGGGTGTGGCTGACATGTTGAATTCCATGTTGATTACAGCCTGTGTGGATCTCACCATGCAGGGATTGAACAACACTCTCATATTTAAGTAGTCAACACAGGTCAAGGTTGTTGCATCTTCTACTGGGGGTCAGTATGAGCTGGTCCAGGACATTGGAAATGATGAATCTCAGAAGTGTTGGGCCACTGTACTGGTGCTTGGCTACTTTCCCCAGGTGATGGAGGGGTAGTTGAAGACTCATACTAAGTCAGTGTTGGGTTGGACCATCATAGGTGGAAGGGTGTTGAGGAATGTTCATTTACAGTCTAGGGACATAGATGTGGACCCATAGCAGGCCTTGGTCTGGATAGCACTATTACCTTAAGGCAGTTGTACCAGAAGTATCTCCAATGCATTATGCTGGGATACTAGTCAGAAAGTGTTCCTTGCCATAATGAATATGGAGACAATACCCCCCTGTGGAGGTGTGGTGTGGTCCATGTTTGAGGGCTGACAGCTGCAGAATGCGTCATAGCCGGATACTCCAGATCTGCTGTCTGCTGCTGTAAACCATCTCTCCATTACAGCAGACATGTGTCCTCCACTCCAACGAGTGCCTTGAGGGACTGCATCCTGACAGTTAGATGTCTACTGTTGAGCAGCATGACCCTCAGATTGCATAGATGTCTAGCTGTTATGGTGGTAATTACATTAGGAAAACTGCTTAACAAGACATCATAGGGTGGCAAGACACTTAGGCAGTACCTGGAAACTCAGCGCTGACAGATGTAGGACATCTGTGGCAAGTAATTGGGTTCTGTCAATCATGTCATCCCAAGCAGATAGGTACTGGATCCCCTGTGAATGACACAAAACACATAAGGCAATGTTGCAGTCAATCATCTGTTGATAGTACTGCAGCATCATTCTGGGTGACAGTGGTACACTGCTCATGGCTACTCTCACACCTGCCTGGACCACATAATCAGAGAGTTCAACCATGTCTCTTGTCATGCAGTCCAGGGAGGTGTGCCCCAAGTCATTCGCACCCACATGGATGCAGAGTGATACTCATGGTTGTTGTGGAGTGCCATGTCTGGCTATGTCATGTGTTGGATGCTGGGATGTGATAGATTTTGGCTGTTACCTGCTCTATATTCAACTTAGTGAGTGGGATATGTGTGTGCCTCAGTATTGAGTTACCCATGATCACTATATTGTGCAAGGTGGTTAGCCTTAGGAGCTTAGTTTGAGGGGCACACTGTGTAGGTTAAATATGTGTCCCTTGGCATGTGCTATGTGACAGTGTCTGAGTGGGTGTCTGTCTTGCTGGTCTGTGCTGTTTGGGTAAATGTCCATTGAGTGCCTCTGGGAAAGTGGGTCTGTGACTTTTCACTGCATGTCATGGCTGTCAAAGTGGATGTCATGGTGAGTTACATGTGCAACATGGTGTGGTGCATGTGTTGATCTTATCCTCTTGACTTGCTAGTCCAGTCTTTGCTGGAGAGTGCATATGTCCACATTGGGTGATATATGGGTAATTGTCACAGGTATAAGTATTTGGAGTTAAGAGGGAAGGGTTGTCTGTGTACATGAGGCAGTTACAACAGTGCCGCAGAATGGACAAGTGCACCAGGTTAATGGGTGAAAGCACAGAAAACTTCCCTTCAAACATGCCAGGAGGGGTAGACATAACTAGTAAGTACTGGGGCTACATCTGTGATGAATGAGTACTGCTGACGGCTCCCAGGTGTGCCACACTTCTTGATACAATCACCTGGTAAAGTGCCAAGCCATAATGCTAGTTGAAGTGCAAGTCAGAAAGAACTCGCACAATGTAAGGGTGGAACAGAAGGCAGACTGTTTGCCACCTGTAGTACTTTACCACAGCTGTGCATTTAGCAGCTTTGGCCATATGAAAATAGTGTAAGCTCTGCAGCATGTCCGGTAACTGTGTAACAGTATAGTAGACATAACTAGATAGGCAGGAGTTCTAATCCAAGTACTGGCAAGTCTGTGTGTGTGTGTGTGTGTGTGTGTGTGTGTGTGTGTGTGTGTGTGTGTGTGTGTGTGTGTGTGTGTGTGTGTGTGTGTATCATGTACTGTCTGGCTTATACCATTTTTGACTTGTGTACTAGCCTTCACACTTCCCTTCACCCCATCCAGTAGTCCAGTTTCTTGTTGATGTCATTCATTCATATTCATTCATTCATAGGTTAGTACTAAGCTAACTGCTCCTGCGAGCCATTTTAAGCCTAGCCAATTATCCCTTGTGAGACTCAAACCCTGCACCTTGTGTTTGTAAGGCAAACACCTTACCCATTAGGCCACCCTCCCAACCTTAGAAGTACCTTTGGACTAGATAGAAATACATCAGCTCTGTGACTAGTCGGATAACTGTGTAGCACTATAGTAACAATAACTAGATAGGCAGGAGTTCTAATCACCCTACTGGAAACTGGATGTGTGTTTGTGAGAAAATCATGTAGTGTGTGGGTTACAGCATTTTTGACATGTGTACTACCCTTTTCACTTCCCCTCACTCCAATTTAGTAGTCCTGTTGATGTCATCCACCGTAGAAGTACCTGTGGAAGAGGTAGAAATGTATACGCTCTGTGGCGCTTCTGATAAGTGTGTAGCACCATAGTAGGAATACCTAGATAGGCAGGAGTTCTAATCCCAATGCTGGAAAGTGTGTGTATGTGTGTGTGTGTGTGTGTGTGTGTGTGTGTGTGTGTGTGTGTGTGTGTGTGGATCATATCTTGTGTGGCTTATACCATTTTGATGTGTATACCATACACAGCTGGTGACCACCTCCTGCTGCTATTACTTTATATAGTGTGGTAACAGCATCTGGCTCACATGTAGCAGGTTAAACCATTGTACAGTCCTCTGTACAGATGAGTCTGGAATATCCATATGTTTGCAACCTATACGTGGTCAGAAGTGGTCTGTGTACCTTAACAATGCCCATGTATTTGATATTATAGCCAAATGGGCCACAGTGAGTGTACTGACATATATGGCAGCATGCAGTATCATACCTGACTGAAACATTGTGCTGATACAACATCTGCCCCCCTCACAGGTGGCCAGCCTTGTAGGTGCAATACATGACTCCAAATGCTTAGTTTTACAAGTGAATTTTTCCTGTTATGTGTCACATTAAAGGCTGGAAGAGGTGTGGACTGACATATTGTGGTCCTAATTAGTATGTAACAGGAACACCTTGCATCTTAACAGGGGTGTGTACACAATTCATATCCACTGTATACCACTAATGTGTCACACATGTCCCTACCTTAGGCTGTTTGTCCAACTCATTTTGCTGGCCTCTGTCCAGACATCTTGGCACTGACAAGTTGTGAGGTATGCTACAGGAATGTTGAATTCACGTCAGATAGGCCCCAGTGGTGACCACCCAGCACAAGTGAACATGCACAAAAAGCAATATATCTATTACATAAAGCATTATAGCTATTAATGATGGTTGTGTGCATGGTAAATTGCATGCCCTTCACATGCGTGGGGTATTGCCAGGTAACAACAGAACAATGTCATACTCACCAGCTACAGGATGCTGTCTCATATGCAGACCAGAGGGTCCTAGGTGGTTGTGAGAATGAGTTATTATCAGCCAACTCACATATGGCCTGGGTACAGGATGGATGCAGCATGTCTGCACATCTACAGTACTAACCCCAACAATACACAATGTCTTGTCCTCACCATAGATGTGCACCTCTGTGCATTAGAAAACCCCATCCACAACTGCAATCGGACCCGACACATGGATGCAGATACAAAACAGATACATGTATGTTAATACATTAGTGTGCTAATCCCCACTGGGCCCTTACCTGCAAGCTCCTTGTCCAGTGTGTATGTGTGTGTGTGTGTGTGTGTGTGTGTGTGTGTGTGTGTGTGTGTGTGTGTGTGTGTGTGTGTGTGTGCAACCCACCTCCACAATGCTTCCCTCAGCTTCATGGTTTATGTGTTAGGCAGGTGCCCCAAGTTTGGCGAGGAGCTCCTCAGTGGGTGTAAGTGGGAGCTGGATGGCAGGCCCCCCACCTGTGGCTAACTGGTCCCTCACTACAGCAACAGCCCATTGACAAGCGTGGTGGATGAGGTCAGTGGCCTGATGCTGCACATGATCATAAGTTCTGCTGTGCAGGCCAGCATCATTTACCCTGTGGACCACACTGTTCCACAGGGTGGTCCTCTCATGCACATCTTCTACTCAACATCCAAATAACAGGGCATAATGTCCAATCACATACTGGGTGATGATGTCAGTCTCCCCAACAGAGAATGATGGTAAGTGAGCCCTCTGTATGTTACCTGGAAGACATAAACAGGAAAAAGGTCACAGGACCTCATACAGTTGTCAAAGTGCACATCAACAGTGGATATCACTTGTAAATAATCCACACTACACCATAACCTGCTAAGCTATCATGTCTATAGCAGCTTGCATTACACTCCTGGCCCTGAGCTATCTTTTTCCCCCAATATTGGACACTTGATTGCATAATCCTCTATTCTCCCTTCATTTCTGTGTATTGGGTTGACAGTGGCCATCTTCCATGTGGATGGTGTGTGGATGGTGGCAGGTCTGTGGTTGACTGTGGTGTGTGATGGAACTGTGAGCACATGCCTTAGTTCATGTAGGAGGCAGAAGGTGATGTTATTATGCCCCATGGAGATATGCTGTTGTTGCCATCGTTAGGCAATATGTACATTCTCACCATTGCTGAGAGGAGGAGTGTGGTTGATGTTCATATCCCCCTGTATAACTGGGGTGGACAAGGTGTTGATGTTCCCACCTAACCTGTGTGAAGCAGGTTGCCTATATCCATGGCATGTGCATATGAGGTGTTCTTTACCCCCATTACAGGGTGAATTGTGTTGTTTCCTCTGAGACTTACAACATATGTGGAGACACAGTTGCAATTGTCCTTGATGGTGTGGATATGTCTGATTTGTAGTCATAGTCAGCTTTACAAGAAGTCACCTGTGAACTTACATGCTTGCTCAGATATAGGTAGACTTGCTTCCAAGTTGTTGTCTGCACCTATGTGTCCCTGTACAGCCAATGTAGCAACCTGTTATGTGGTTTTGTGTATTGCTGCTGTCCACCAAAGGGGATTACTCTACCTTGGTGGAGGCTGGATATACAGGTCAGGTACTGCTGAGTCCACATAGCTACAGTGGATATAAAGGGTACACACCCCTGTTACAATGCTGGTATTTGTGCAACTGGAACATGACACCACAATAACTCATTTCAAAACAATTCCCACCTGTAATGTGACGTATAGCCTGTATAGTTCAATTGAAAACATAACAATCTGGTCTGTGAAAACATATGGAAATAATAATCAGTACAATAAGCCAGTTGAATGAGTGTGCACACCCTTAAACTGATTTTTGTGTATGCACCTTTTGAGATGGTTACACCATTCATTCGTCTTGGCTTGGACTGTAGCATCATGGCACATCTTCACTTGGCAATAGTTGCTCACCTTCCTAGAAACACCTTTGATTGTTTTTCAATGGAATTGTACAGGTTAGGGGTCACATTCAAGATTAGAAACATTATGAAATGATCGTCTGTGGTCTGATTGTCATACAGCATACAGACCTGGAATTCCAACAGGGGTGTGTACACTTGTGATATCCACTGTATATAGGTGTTGATATAGCTGGTAGTGATAGGCATGGACAGAGGGTCATAACACAGTTGGACACTTCTCTGATTAATACCTGATAATCATGCCTACTCTAGTACCCATATCAGTGTCAAGGCAATCCAACAACCAGTAGCTGTACACATTTATGCCTGTTGTAGGCACTGACAATGATATTACACACATGTGCAACATGTACAACCTATTTACCTGACTGCTTGAAGCCCATGTGATTAGTTTTGTGTCTTCTAGCTGAACATATGCATACATACATGTGCTCAGGGGATACCTAGTATACCTTTATGTTCTATGTTAGTATGGCATACTGTATTTACAGTCTTGCTGCTCAATCATACTTTTCAATATGTTATATCAGTACTTCTGGACAATGGCACACATAAATGGGTGACATAAGGGAATCTAAATTGATACTGTATTAATATAGCTGCACCATACATTAGTACATTGACTGCACAATAGGCTTTGACATCACTATGATAACCTGGAAGATGTCAAATAGTCATAAGTAGGCTATTATGATATAATGTCATTGCTCACAGACCTGCCAATGGTTTGGCTGAAATAACACCGGTATATGTGTATGTGACCACAGATAGTCACAAATGTGCTTATTGTCCAGCAGAACACTGTACAGTTGAATGTTATTAATTCAATATATCACATGCTGTTCAACGCATATGTCTGCAACAGTACTTTACTATGCACATGCCCTATATACGTCTTTTAGCTTTTCAAGCCAAACATGTGTTATACTCATATTCACAGGTAGCATGGATATGGACAACATCCCATTAACTGGCCTTGCAGTGGCACAGTCATAACTGTTTGATAGAAACCCCAGTCATTGCCATATATGAGCTGTCCTTTCTCAGGGTGAGTCAGACTCCTGAGCTGTGACCCTACCTCACAATCTCTGAGAGCATCACATCTGCACAAAGCCTAAAATGATGGGGGGGGGGGGAATAAATTGGGA